>NC_084951.1:3428370-3443370 GCF_949316205.1 Platichthys flesus | reverse complement strand
ACACAAAATAAAAGGAAAGTGTTGGTTATGGTTATGATTCTCTGTATTGCCATCAGAGCTTGGTGTTGCTCCTGCTTCAGAGGAGACACATTTTTGAATGAGCAGGAAAGACTGGCAATCAAAGCAAGAAAGGATATTCAGTCGGAGATCATCATAGGTGGAGGATGAGATTGAACATTCAAATGACATTTGATATTCGAAACACTACTATATTCATGTCAAATTAACATATCACCCTAAAAATGTCATATTTGGAGAGCAGGGTGAAAGAGCAGGGAGAAATTACTCACCATGAAGGAAGAAACAGTATATGAAACTCTGACATTATTACTGAAGGACATTATTAAATTATTGTAGTGATTTTTTTCTTGCTATATTATGAGAAAATTGCACCTTGAGTGTCATTTCCTTAACATTATATAACAATAAAAAACAAGTTTGGATGGTCACAAAGCAACCATGCTATTGATGATGGTGGCGATTCACATGTATAAATAATGTATTGTGGGTCGAGTTAGTCGCTTACGGCCATACCACCCTGAACACGCCCGATCTCGTCCGATCTCGGAAGCTAAGCAGGGTCGGGCCTGGTTAGTACTTGGATGGGAGACCGCCTGGGAATACCAGGTGCTGTAAGCTTTTAACAATTTTCTTTGCAACCAGCAGAGGGGACTGTTGCTGCTGCTTTAAAGGAGAAGCACCTTTGAAAGAGCACGAAAGACTCAGCATCAAAGAAAACCAGGCTATGGACCACACACACATCATCACTGAAGGAAAATAGTGAACATTTAAATGACTTTTGATAGTCGAAACACTACTTTATTCATGCACTAGTAACCTATCACTCTCAAAATGTCCTATTTGGAGAGAAGGATGAAAGAGCGGGGAGTTTACTCACCATCAAGGAAGAAACAGTATATGAAACCCTCACAGTCTTACTGATGGAAATTGTCATGATTTTGTTTCTTGCAATAATATGATAAAATTGCACCTTCAGATTCTTTTCATTTAAGATAAACAACAACAAAAGATGAGTTTCAATGGACACAAAATAAAAGGAAAGTGTTGGTTATGGTTATGATTCTCTGTATTGCCATCAGAGCTTGGTGTTGCTCCTGCTTCAGAGGAGACACATTTTTGAATGAGCAGGAAAGACTGGCAATCAAAGCAAGAAAGGATATTCAGTCGGAGATCATCATAGGTGGAGGATGAGATTGAACATTCAAATGACATTTGATATTCGAAACACTACTATATTCATGTCAAATTAACATATCACCCTAAAAATGTCATATTTGGAGAGCAGGGTGAAAGAGCAGGGAGAAATTACTCACCATGAAGGAAGAAACAGTATATGAAACCCTGACATTATTACTGAAGGACATTATTAAATTATTGTAGTGATTTTTTTCTTGCTATATTATGAGAAAATTGCACCTTGAGTGTCTTTTCCTTAACATTATATAACAATAAAAAACAAGTTTGGATGGTCACAAAGCAACCATTCTATTGATGATGGTGGCGATTCACATGTATAAATAAGGTATTGTGGGTCGAGTTAATCGCTTACGGCCATACCACCCTGAACACGCCCGATCTCGTCCGATCTCGGAAGCTAAGCAGGGTCGGGCCTGGTTAGTACTTGGATGGGAGACCGCCTGGGAATACCAGGTGCTGTAAGCTTTTAACAATTTTCTTTGCAACCAGCAGAGGGGACTGTTGCTGCTGCTTTAAAGGAGAAGCACCTTTGAAAGAGCACGAAAGACTCAGCATCAAAGAAAACCAGGCTATGGAACACACACACATCATCACTGAAGGAAAAGAGTGAACATTTAAATGACTTTTGATAGTCGAAACACTACTTTATTCATGCACTAGTAACCTATCACTCTCAAAATGTCCTATTTGGAGAGAAGGATGAAAGAGCGGGGAGTTTACTCACCATCAAGGAAGAAACAGTATGTGAAACCCTCACAGTCTTACTGATGGAAATTGTCATGATTTTGTTTCTTGCAATAATATGATAAAATTGCACCTTCAGATTCTTTTAATTTAACATAAACAACAACAAAAGATGAGTTTCAATGGACACAAAATAAAAGGAAAGTGTTGGTTATGGTTATGATTCTCTGTATTGCCATCAGAGCTTGGTGTTGCTCCTGCTTCAGAGGAGACACATTTTTGAATGAGCAGGAAAGACTGGCAATCAAAGCAAGAAAGGATATTCAGTCGGAGATCATCATAGGTGGAGGATGAGATTGAACATTCAAATGACATTTGATATTCGAAACATTACTATATTCATGTCAAATTAACATATCACCCTAAAAATGTCATATTTGGAGAGCAGGGTGAAAGAGCAGGGAGAAATTACTCACCATGAAGGAAGAAACAGTATATGCAACCCTGACATTATTACTGAAGGACATTATTAAATTATTGTAGTGATTTTTTTCTTGCTATATTATGAGAAAATTGCACCTTGAGTGTCTTTTCCTTAACATTATATAACAATAAAAAACAAGTTTGGATGGTCACAAAGCAACCATGCTATTGATGATGGTGGCGATTCACATGTATAAATAAGGTATTGTGGGTCGAGTTAATCGCTTACGGCAATACCACCCTGAACACGCCCGATCTCGTCCGATCTCGGAAGCTAAGCAGGGTTGGGCCTGGTTAGTACTTGGATGGGAGACCGCCTGGGAATACCAGGTGCTGTAAGCTTTTAACAATTTTCTTTGCAACCAGCAGAGGGGACTGTTGCTGCTGCTTTAAAGGAGAAGCACCTTTGAAAGAGCACGAAAGACTCAGCATCAAAGAAAACCAGGCTATGGAACACACACACATCATCACTGAAGGAAAAGAGTGAACATTTAAATGACTTTTGATAGTCGAAACACTACTTTATTCATGCACTAGTAACCTATCACTCTCAAAATGTCCTATTTGGAGAGAAGGATGAAAGAGCGGGGAGTTTACTCACCATCAAGGAAGAAACAGTATATGAAACCCTCACAGTCTTACTGATGGAAATTGTCATGATTTTGTTTCTTGCAATAATATGATAAAATTGCACCTTCAGATTCTTTTCATTTAAGATAAACAACAACAAAAGATGAGTTTCAATGGACACAAAATAAAAGGAAAGTGTTGGTTATGGTTATGATTCACTGTATTGCCATCAGAGCTTGGTGTTGCTCCTGCTTCAGAGGAGACACATTTTTGAATGAGCAGGAAAGACTGGCAATCAAAGCAAGAAAGGATATTCAGTCGGAGATCATCATAGGTGGAGGATGAGATTGAACATTCAAATGACATTTGATATTCGAAACACTACTATATTCATGTCAAATTAACATATCACCCTAAAAATGTCATATTTGGAGAGCAGGGTGAAAGAGCAGGGAGAAATTACTCACCATGAAGGAAGAAACAGTATATGAAACCCTGACATTATTACTGAAGGACATTATTAAATTATTGTAGTGATTTTTTTCTTGCTATATTATGAGAAAATTGCACCTTGAGTGTCTTTTCCTTAACATTATATAACAATAAAAAACAAGTTTGGATGGTCACAAAGCAACCATGCTATTGATGATGGTGGCGATTCACATGTATAAATAAGGTATTGTGGGTCGAGTTAATCGCTTACGGCCATACCACCCTGAACACGCCCGATCTTGTCCGATCTCGGAAGCTAAGCAGGGTCGGGCCTGGTTAGTACTTGGATGGGAGACCGCCTGGGAATACCAGGTGCTGTAAGCTTTTAACAATTTTCTTTGCAACCAGCAGAGGGGACTGTTGCTGCTGCTTTAAAGGAGAAGCACCTTTGAAAGAGCACGAAAGACTCAGCATCAAAGAAAACCAGGCTATGGAACACACACACATCATCACTGAAGGAAAAGAGTGAACATTTAAATGACTTTTGATAGTCGAAACACTACTTTATTCATGCACTAGTAACCTATCACTCTCAAAATGTCCTATTTGGAGAGAAGGATGAAAGAGCGGGGAGTTTACTCACCATCAAGGAAGAAACAGTATATGAAACCCTCACAGTCTTACTGATGGAAATTGTCATGATTTTGTTTCTTGCAATAATATGATAAAATTGCACCTTCAGATTCTTTTCATTTAAGATAAACAACAACAAAAGATGAGTTTCAATGGACACAAAATAAAAGGAAAGTGTTGGTTATGGTTATGATTCACTGTATTGCCATCAGAGCTTGGTGTTGCTCCTGCTTCAGAGGAGACACATTTTTGAATGAGCAGGAAAGACTGGCAATCAAAGCAAGAAAGGATATTCAGTCGGAGATCATCATAGGTGGAGGATGAGATTGAACATTCAAATGACATTTGATATTCGAAACACTACTATATTCATGTCAAATTAACATATCACCCTAAAAATGTCATATTTGGAGAGCAGGGTGAAAGAGCAGGGAGAAATTACTCACCATGAAGGAAGAAACAGTATATGAAACCCTGACATTATTACTGAAGGACATTATTAAATTATTGTAGTGATTTTTTTCTTGCTATATTATGAGAAAATTGCACCTTGAGTGTCTTTTCCTTAACATTATATAACAATAAAAAACAAGTTTGGATGGTCACAAAGCAACCATGCTATTGATGATGGTGGCGATTCACATGTATAAATAAGGTATTGTGGGTCGAGTTAATCGTTTACGGCCATACCACCCTGAACACGCCCGATCTTGTCCGATCTCGGAAGCTAAGCAGGGTCGGGCCTGGTTAGTACTTGGATGGAAGACCGCCTGGGAATACCAGGTGCTGTAAGCTTTTAACAATTTTCTTTGCAACCAGCAGAGGGGACTGTTGCTGCTGCTTTAAAGGAGAAGCACCTTTGAAAGAGCACGAAAGACTCAGCATCAAAGAAAACCAGGCTATGGAACACACACACATCATCACTGAAGGAAAAGAGTGAACATTTAAATGACTTTTGATAGTCGAAACACTACTTTATTCATGCACTAGTAACCTATCACTCTCAAAATGTCCTATTTGGAGAGAAGGATGAAAGAGCGGGGAGTTTACTCACCATCAAGGAAGAAACAGTATATGAAACCCTCACAGTCTTACTGATGGAAATTGTCATGATTTTGTTTCTTGCAATAATATGATAAAATTGCACCTTCAGATTCTTTTCATTTAAGATAAACAACAACAAAAGATGAGTTTCAATGGACACAAAATAAAAGGAAAGTGTTGGTTATGGTTATGATTCTCTGTATTGCCATCAGAGCTTGGTGTTGCTCCTGCTTCAGAGGAGACACATTTTTGAATGAGCAGGAAAGACTGGCAATCAAAGCAAGAAAGGATATTCAGTCGGAGATCATCATAGGTGGAGGATGAGATTGAACATTCAAATGACATTTGATATTCGAAACACTACTATATTCATGTCAAATTAACATATCACCCTAAAAATGTCATATTTGGAGAGCAGGGTGAAAGAGCAGGGAGAAATTACTCACCATGAAGGAAGAAACAGTATATGAAACCCTGACATTATTACTGAAGGACATTATTAAATTATTGTAGTGATTTTTTTCTTGCTATATTATGAGAAAATTGCACCTTGAGTGTCTTTTCCTTAACATTATATAACAATAAAAAACAAGTTTGGATGGTCACAAAGCAACCATGCTATTGATGATGGTGGCGATTCACATGTATAAATAAGGTATTGTGGGTCGAGTTAATCGCTTACGGCCATACCACCCTGAACACGCCCGATCTCGTCCGATCTCGGAAGCTAAGCAGGGTCGGGCCTGGTTAGTACTTGGATGGGAGACCGCCTTGGAATACCAGGTGCTGTAAGCTTTTAACAATTTTCTTTGAAACCAGCAGAGGGGACTGTTGCTGCTGCTTTAAAGGAGAAGCACCTTTGAAAGAGCACGAAAGACTCAGCATCAAAGAAAACCAGGCTATGGAACACACACACATCATCACTGAAGGAAAAGAGTGAACATTTAAATGACTTTTGATAGTCGAAACACTACTTTATTCATTCACTAGTAACCTATCACTCTCAAAATGTCCTATTTGGAGAGAAGGATGAAAGAGCGGGGAGTTTACTCACCATCAAGGAAGAAACAGTATATGAAACCCTCACAGTCTTACTGATGGAAATTGTCATGATTTTGTTTCTTGCAATAATATGATAAAATTGCACCTTCAGATTCTTTTCATTTAACATAAACAACAACAAAAGATGAGTTTCAATGGACACAAAATAAAAGGAAAGTGTTGGTTATGGTTATGATTCTCTGTATTGCCATCAGAGCTTGGTGTTGCTCCTGCTTCAGAGGAGACACATTTTTGAATGAGCAGGAAAGACTGGCAATCAAAGCAAGAAAGGATATTCAGTCGGAGATCATCATAGGTGGAGGATGAGATTGAACATTCAAATGACATTTGATATTCGAAACACTACTATATTCATGTCAAATTAACATATCACCCTAAAAATGTCATATTTGGAGAGCAGGGTGAAAGAGCAGGGAGAAATTACTCACCATGAAGGAAGAAACAGTATATGAAACCCTGACATTATTACTGAAGGACATTATTAAATTATTGTAGTGATTTTTTTCTTGCTATATTATGAGAAAATTGCACCTTGAGTGTCTTTTCCTTAACATTATATAACAATAAAAAACAAGTTTGGATGGTCACAAAGCAACCATGCTATTGATGATGGTGGCGATTCACATGTATAAATAAGGTATTGTGGGTCGAGTTAATCGCTTACGGCCATACCACCCTGAACACGCCCGATCTCGTCCGATCT
Source organism: Platichthys flesus (assembly GCF_949316205.1). Taxonomy (NCBI): domain Eukaryota; kingdom Metazoa; phylum Chordata; class Actinopteri; order Pleuronectiformes; family Pleuronectidae; genus Platichthys; species Platichthys flesus. The sequence continues at coordinate 3,436,541 of NC_084951.1, read as the reverse complement.
CGGAAGCTAAGCAGGGTCGGGCCTGGTTAGTACTTGGATGGGAGACCGCCTGGGAATACCAGGTGCTGTAAGCTTTTAACAATTTTCTTTGCAACCAGCAGAGGGGACTGTTGCTGCTGCTTTAAAGGAGAAGCACCTTTGAAAGAGCACGAAAGACTCAGCATCAAAGAAAACCAGGCTATGGAACACACACACATCATCACTGAAGGAAAAGAGTGAACATTTAAATGACTTTTGATAGTCGAAACACTACTTTATTCATGCACTAGTAACCTATCACTCTCAAAATGTCCTATTTGGAGAGAAGGATGAAAGAGCGGGGAGTTTACTCACCATCAAGGAAGAAACAATATATGAAACCCTCACAGTCTTACTGATGGAAATTGTCATGATTTTGTTTCTTGCAATAATATGATAAAATTGCACCTTCAGATTCTTTTCATTTAAGATAAACAACAACAAAAGATGAGTTTCAATGGACACAAAATAAAAGGAAAGTGTTGGTTATGGTGATGATTCTCTGTATTGCCATCAGAGCTTGGTGTTGCTCCTGCTTCAGAGGAGACACATTTTTGAATGAGCAGGAAAGACTGGCAATCAAAGCAAGAAAGGATATTCAGTCGGAGATCATCATAGGTGGAGGATGAAATTGAACATTCAAATGACATTTGATATTCGAAACACTACTATATTCATGTCAAATTAACATATCACCCTAAAAATGTCATATTTGGAGAGCAGGGTGAAAGAGCAGGGAGAAATTACTCACCATGAAGGAAGAAACAGTATATGAAACCCTGACATTATTACTGAAGGACATTATTAAATTATTGTAGTGATTTTTTTCTTGCTATATTATGAGAAAATTGCACCTTGAGTGTCTTTTCCTTAACATTATATAACAATAAAAAACAAGTTTGGATGGTCACAAAGCAACCATGCTATTGATGATGGTGGCGATTCACATGTATAAATAAGGTATTGTGGGTCGAGTTAATCGCTTACGGCCATACCACCCTGAACACGCCCGATCTCGTCCGATCTCGGAAGCTAAGCAGGGTCGGGCCTGGTAAGTACTTGAATGGGAGACCGCCTGGGAATACCAGGTGCTGTAAGCTTTTAACAATTTTCTTTGCAACCAGCAGAGGGGACTGTTGCTGCTGCTTTAAAGGAGAAGCACCTTTGAAAGAGCACGAAAGACTCAGCATCAAAGAAAACCAGGCTATGGAACACACACACATCATCACTGAAGGAAAAGAGTGAACATTTAAATGACTTTTGATAGTCGAAACACTACTTTATTCATTCACTAGTAACCTATCACTCTCAAAATGTCCTATTTGGAGAGAAGGATGAAAGAGCGGGGAGTTTACTCACCATCAAGGAAGAAACAGTATATGAAACCCTCACAGTCTTACTGATGGAAATTGTCATGATTTTGTTTCTTGCAATAATATGATAAAATTGCACCTTCAGATTCTTTTCATTTAAGATAAACATCAACAAAAGATGAGTTTCAATGGACACAAAATAAAAGGAAAGTGTTGGTTATGGTTACGATTCTCTGTATTGCCATCAGAGCTTGGTGTTGCTCCTGCTTCAGAGGAGACACATTTTTGAATGAGCAGGAAAGACTGGCAATCAAAGCAAGAAAGGATATTCAGTCGGAGATCATCATAGGTGGAGGATGAGATTGAACATTCAAATGACATTTGATATTCGAAACACTACTATATTCATGTCAAATTAACATATCACCCTAAAAATGTCATATTTGGAGAGCAGGGTGAAAGAGCAGGGAGAAATTACTCACCATGAAGGAAGAAACAGTATATGAAACCCTGACATTATTACTGAAGGACATTATTAAATTATTGTAGTGATTTTTTTCTTGCTATATTATGAGAAAATTGCACCTTGAGTGTCTTTTCCTTAACATTATATAACAATAAAAAACAAGTTTGGATGGTCACAAAGCAACCATGCTATTGATGATGGTGGCGATTCACATGTATAAATAAGGTATTGTGGGTCGAGTTAATCGCTTACGGCCATACTACCCTGAACACGCCCGATCTCGTCCGATCTCGGAAGCTAAGCAGGGTCGGGCCTGGTTAGTACTTGGATGGGAGACCGCCTGGGAATACCAGGTGCTGTAAGCTTTTAACAATTTTCTTTGCAACCAGCAGAGGGCACTGTTGCTGCTGCTTTAAAGGAGAAGCACCTTTGAAAGAGCACGAAAGACTCAGCATCAAAGAAAACCAGGCTATGGAACACACACACATCATCACTGAAGGAAAAGAGTGAACATTTAAATGACTTTTGATAGTCGAAACACTACTTTATTCATTCACTAGTAACCTATCACTCTCAAAATGTCCTATTTGGAGAGAAGGATGAAAGAGCGGGGAGTTTACTCACCATCAAGGAAGAAACAGTATATGAAACCCTCACAGTCTTACTGATGGAAATTGTCATGATTTTGTTTCTTGCAATAATATGATAAAATTGCACCTCCAGATTCTTTTCATTTAAGATAAACATCAACAAAAGATGAGTTTCAATGGACACAAAATAAAAGGAAAGTGTTGGTTATGGTTACGATTCTCTGTATTGCCATCAGAGCTTGGTGTTGCTCCTGCTTCAGAGGAGACACATTTTTGAATGAGCAGGAAAGACTGGCAATCAAAGCAAGAAAGGATATTCAGTCAGAGATCATCATAGGTGGAGGATGAGATTGAACATTCAAATGACATTTGATATTCGAAACACTACTATATTCATGTCAAATTAACATATCACCCTAAAAATGTCATATTTGGAGAGAAGGGTGAAAGAGCAGGGAGAAATTACTCACCATGAAGGAAGAAACAGTATATGAAACCCTGACATTATTACTGAAGGACATTATTAAATTATTGTAGTGATTTTTTTCTTGCTATATTATGAGAAAATTGCACCTTGAGTGTCTTTTCCTTAACATTATATAACAATAAAAAACAAGTTTGGATGGTCACAAAGCAACCATGCTATTGATGATGGTGGTGATTCACATGTATAAATAAGGTATTGTGGGTCGAGTTAATCGCTTACGGCAATACCACCCTGAACACGCCCGATCTCCTCCGATCTCGGAAGCTAAGCAGGGTCGGGCCTGGTTAGTACTTGGATGGGAGACCGCCTGGGAATACCAGGTGCTGTAAGCTTTTAACAATTTTCTTTGCAACCAGCAGAGGGGACTGTTGCTGCTGCTTTAAAGGAGAAGCACCTTTGAAAGAGCACGAAAGACTCAGCATCAAAGAAAACCAGGCTATGGAACACACACACATCATCACTGAAGGAAAAGAGTGAACATTTAAATGACTTTTGATAGTCGAAACACTACTTTATTCATGCACTAGTAACCTATCACTCTCAAAATGTCCTATTTGGAGAGAAGGATGAAAGAGCGGGGAGTTTACTCACCATCAAGGAAGAAACAATATATGAAACCCTCACAGTCTTACTGATGGAAATTGTCATGATTTTGTTTCTTGCAATAATATGATAAAATTGCACCTTCAGATTCTTTTCATTTAACATAAACAACAACAAAAGATGAGTTTCAATGGACACAAAATAAAAGGAAAGTGTTGGTTATGGTTATGATTCTCTGTATTGCCATCAGAGCTTGGTGTTGCTCCTGCTTCAGAGGAGACACATTTTTGAATGAGCAGGAAAGACTGGCAATCAAAGCAAGAAAGGATATTCAGTCGGAGATCATCATAGGTGGAGGATGAGATTGAACATTCAAATGACATTTGATATTCGAAACACTACTATATTCATGTCAAATTAACATATCACCCTAAAAATGTCATATTTGGAGAGCAGGGTGAAAGAGCAGGGAGAAATTACTCACCATGAAGGAAGAAACAGTATATGAAACCCTGACATTATTACTGAAGGACATTATTAAATTATTGTAGTGATTTTTTTCTTGCTATATTATGAGAAAATTGCACCTTGAGTGTCTTTTCCTTAACATTATATAACAATAAAAAAAAAGTTTGGATGGTCACAAAGCAACCATGCTATTGATGATGGTGGCGATTCACATGTATAAATAAGGTATTGTGGATCGAGTTAATCGCTTACGGACATACCACCCTGAACACGCCCGATCTCGTCCGATCTCGGAAGCTAAGCAGGGTCGGGCCTGGTTAGTACTTGGATGGGAGACCGCCTGGGAATACCAGGTGCTGTAAGCTTTTAACAATTTTCTTTGCAACCAGCAGAGGGGACTGTTGCTGCTGCTTTAAAGGAGAAGCACCTTTGAAAGAGCACGAAAGACTCAGCATCAAAGAAAACCAGGCTATGGAACACACACACATCATCACTGAAGGAAAAGAGTGAACATTTAAATGACTTTTGATAGTCGAAACACTACTTTATTCATGCACTAGTAACCTATCACTCTCAAAATGTCCTATTTGGAGAGAAGGATGAAAGAGCGGGGAGTTTACTCACCATCAAGGAAGAAACAGTATATGAAACCCTCACAGTCTTACTGATGGAAATTGTCATGATTTTGTTTCTTGCAATAATATGATAAAATTGCACCTTCAGATTCTTTTCATTTAAGATAAACAACAACAAAAGATGAGTTTCAATGGACACAAAATAAAAGGAAAGTGTTGGTTATGGTTATGATTCTCTGTATTGCCATCAGAGCTTGGTGTTGCTCCTGCTTCAGAGGAGACACATTTTTGAATGAGCAGGAAAGACTGGCAATCAAAGCAAGAAAGGATATTCAGTCGGAGATCATCATAGGTGGAGGATGAGATTGAACATTCAAATGACATTTGATATTCGAAACACTACTATATTCATGTCAAATTAACATATCACCCTAAAAATGTCATATTTGGAGAGAAGGGTGAAAGAGCAGGGAGAAATTACTCACCATGAAGGAAGAAACAGTATATGAAACCCTGACATTATTACTGAAGGACATTATTAAATTATTGTAGTGATTTTTTTCTTGCTATATTATGAGAAAATTGCACCTTGAGTGTCTTTTCCTTAACATTATATAACAATAAAAAACAAGTTTGGATGGTCACAAAGCAACCATGCTATTGATGATGGTGGCGATTCACATGTATAAATAAGGTATTGTGGGTCGAGTTAATCGCTTACGGCCATACCACCCTGAACACGCCCGATCTCGTCCGATCTCGGAAGCTAAGCAGGGTCGGGCCTGGTTAGTACTTGGATGGGAGACCGCCTGGGAATACCAGGTGCTGTAATCTTTTAACAATTTTCTTTGCAACCAGCAGAGGGGACTGTTGCTGCTGCTTTAAAGGAGAAGCACCTTTGAAAGAGCACGAAAGACTCAGCATCAAAGAAAACCAGGCTATGGAACACACACACATCATCACTGAAGGAAAAGAGTGAACATTTAAATGACTTTTGATAGTCGAAACACTACTTTATTCATTCACTAGTAACCTATCACTCTCAAAATGTCCTATTTGGAGAGAAGGATGAAAGAGCGGGGAGTTTACTCACCATCAAGGAAGAAACAGTATATGAAACCCTCACAGTCTTACTGATGGAAATTGTCATGATTTTGTTTCTTGCAATAATATGATAAAATTGCACCTTCAGATTCTTTTCATTTAAGATAAACATCAACAAAAGATGAGTTTCAATGGACACAAAATAAAAGGAAAGTGTTGGTTATGGTTATGATTCTCTGTATTGCCATCAGAGCTTGGTGTTGCTCCTGCTTCAGAGGAGACACATTTTTGAATGAGCAGGAAAGACTGGCAATCAAAGCAAGAAAGGATATTCAGTCAGAGATCATCATAGGTGGAGGATGAGATTGAACATTCAAATGACATTTGATATTCGAAACACTACTATATTCATGTCAAATTAACATATCACCCTAAAAATGTCATATTTGGAGAGAAGGGTGAAAGAGCAGGGAGAAATTACTCACCATGAAGGAAGAAACAGTATATGAAACCCTGACATTATTACTGAAGGACATTATTAAATTATTGTAGTGATTTTTTTCTTGCTATATTATGAGAAAATTGCACCTTGAGTGTCTTTTCCTTAACATTATATAACAATAAAAAACAAGTTTGGATGGTCACAAAGCAACCATGCTATTGATGATGGTGGCGATTCACATGTATAAATAAGGTATTGTGGGTCGAGTTAATCGCTTACGGCCATACCACCCTGAACACGCCCGATCTCGTCCGATCTCGGAAGCTAAGCAGGGTCGGGCCTGGTTAGTACTTGGATGGGAGACCGCCTGGGAATACCAGGTGCTGTAAGCTTTTAACAATTTTCTTTGCAACCAGCAGAGGGGACTGTTGCTGCTGCTTTAAAGGAGAAGCACCTTTGAAAGAGCACGAAAGACTCAGCATCAAAGAAAACCAGGCTATGGAACACACACACATCATCACTGAAGGAAAAGAGTGAACATTTAAATGACTTTTGATAGTCGAAACACTACTTTATTCATTCACTAGTAACCTATCACTCTCAAAATGTCCTATTTGGAGAGAAGGATGAAAGAGCGGGGAGTTTACTCACCATCAAGGAAGAAACAGTATATGAAACCCTCACAGTCTTACTGATGGAAATTGTCATGATTTTGTTTCTTGCAATAATATGATAAAATTGCACCTTCAGATTCTTTTCATTTAAGATAAACAACAACAAAATATGAGTTTCAATGGACACAAAATAAAAGGAAAGTGTTGGTTATGGTTATGATTCTCTGTATTGCCATCAGAGCTTTGTGTTGCTCCTGCTTCAGAGGAGACACATTTTTGAATGAGCAGGAAAGACTGGCAATCAAAGCAAGAAAGGATATTCAGTCGGAGATCATCATAGGTGGAGGATGAGATTGAACATTCAAATGACATTTGATATTCGAAACACTACTATATTCATGTCAAATTAACATATCACCCTAAAAATGTCATATTTGGAGAGCAGGGTGAAAGAGCAGGGAGAAATTACTCACCATGAAGGAAGAAACAGTATATGAAACCCTGACATTATTACTGAAGGACATTATTAAATTATTGTAGTGATTTTTTTCTTGCTATATTATGAGAAAATTGCACCTTGAGTGTCTTTTCCTTAACATTATATAACAATAAAAAACAAGTTTGGATGGTCACAAAGCAACCATGCTATTGATGATGGTGGCGATTCACATGTATAAATAAGGTATTGTGGGTCGAGTTAATCGCTTACGGCCATACCACCCTGAACACGCCCGATCTTGTCCGATCTCGGAAGCTAAGCAGGGTCGGGCCTGGTTAGTACTTGGATGGGAGACTGCCTGGGAATACCAGATGCTGTAAGCTTTTAACAATTTTCTTTGCAACCAGCAGAGGGGACTGTTGCTGCTGCTTTAAAGGAGAAGCACCTTTGAAAGAGCACGAAAGACTCAGCATCAAAGAAAACCAGGCTATGGAACACACACACATCATCACTGAAGGAAAAGAGTGAACATTTAAATGACTTTTGATAGTCGAAACACTACTTTATTCATGCACTAGTAACCTATCACTCTCAAAATGTCCTATTTGGAGAGAAGGATGAAAGAGCGGGGAGTTTACTCACCATCAAGGAAGAAACAGTATATGAAACCCTCACAGTCTTACTGATGGAAATTGTCATGATTTTGTTTCTTGCAATAATATGATAAAATTGCACCTTCAGATTCTTTTCATTTAACATAAACAACAACAAAAGATGAGTTTCAATGGACACAAAATAAAAGGAAAGTGTTGGTTATGGTTATGATTCTCTGTATTGCCATCTGAGCTTGGTGTTGCTCCTGCTTCAGAGGAGACACATTTTTGAATGAGCAGGAAAGACTGGCAATCAAAGCAAGAAAGGATATTCAGTCGGAGATCATCATAGGTGGAGGATGAGATTGAACATTCAAATGACATTTGATATTCGAAACACTACTATATTCATGTCAAATTAACATATCACCCTAAAAATGTCATATTTGGAGAGAAGGGTGAAAGAGCAGGGAGAAATTACTCACCATGAAGGAAGAAACAGTATATGAAACCCTGACATTATTACTGAAGGACATTATTAAATTATTGTAGTGATTTTTTTCTTGCTATATTATGAGA
>NC_084951.1:3363370-3418370 GCF_949316205.1 Platichthys flesus | reverse complement strand
CACCTTCAGATTCTTTTCATTTAACATAAACAACAACAAAAGATGAGTTTCAATGGACACAAAATAAAAGGAAAGTGTTGGTTATGGTTATGATTCTCTGTATTGCCATCAGAGCTTGGTGTTGCTCCTGCTTCAGAGGAGACACATTTTTGAATGAGCAGGAAAGACTGGCAATCAAAGCAAGAAAGGATATTCAGTCGGAGATCATCATAGGTGGAGGATGAGATTGAACATTCAAATGACATTTGATATTCGAAACACTACTATATTCATGTCAAATTAACATATCACCCTAAAAATGTCATATTTGGAGAGAAGGGTGAAAGAGCAGGGAGAAATTACTCACCATGAAGGAAGAAACAGTATATGAAACCCTGACATTATTACTGAAGGACATTATTAAATTATTGTAGTGATTTTTTTCTTGCTATATTATGAGAAAATTGCACCTTGAGTGTCTTTTCCTTAACATTATATAACAATAAAAAACAAGTTTGGATGGTCACAAAGCAACCATGCTATTGATGATGGTGGCGATTCACATGTATAAATAAGGTATTGTGGGTCGAGTTAATCGCTTACGGCCATACCACCCTGAACACGCCCGATCTCGTCCGATCTCGGAAGCTAAGCAGGGTCGGGCCTGGTTAGTACTTGGATGGGAGACCGCCTGGGGATACCAGGTGCTGTAAGATTTTAACAATTTTCTTTGCAACCAGCAGAGGGGACTGTTGCTGCTGCTTTAAAGGAGAAGCACCTTTGAAAGAGCACGAAAGACTCAGCATCAAAGAAAACCAGGCTATGGAACACACACACATCATCACTGAAGGAAAAGAGTGAACATTTAAATGACTTTTGATAGTCGAAACACTACTTTATTCATGCACTAGTAACCTATCACTCTCAAAATGTCCTATTTGGAGAGAAGGATGAAAGAGCGGGGAGTTTACTCACCATCAAGGAAGAAACAGTATATGAAACCCTCACAGTCTTACTGATGGAAATTGTCATGATTTTGTTTCTTGCAATAATATGATAAAATTGCACCTTCAGATTCTTTTCATTTAACATAAACAACAACAAAAGATGAGTTTCAATGGACACAAAATAAAAGGAAAGTGTTGGTTATGGTTATGATTCTCTGTATTGCCATCAGAGCTTGGTGTTGCTCCTGCTTCAGAGGAGACACATTTTTGAATGAGCAGGAAAGACTGGCAATCAAAGCAAGAAAGGATATTCAGTCGGAGATCATCATAGGTGGAGGATGAGATTGAACATTCAAATGACATTTGATATTCGAAACACTACTATATTCATGTCAAATTAACATATCACCCTAAAAATGTCATATTTGGAGAGAAGGGTGAAAGAGCAGGGAGAAATTACTCACCATGAAGGAAGAAACAGTATATGAAACCCTGACATTATTACTGAAGGACATTATTAAATTATTGTAGTGATTTTTTTCTTGCTATATTATGAGAAAATTGCACCTTGAGTGTCTTTTCCTTAACATTATATAACAATAAAAAACAAGTTTGGATGGTCACAAAGCAACCATGCTATTGATGATGGTGGCGATTCACATGTATAAATAAGGTATTGTGGGTCGAGTTAATCGCTTACGGCCATACCACCCTGAACACGCCCGATCTCGTCCGATCTCGGAAGCTAAGCAGGGTCGGGCCTGGTTAGTACTTGGATGGGAGACCGCCTGGGAATACCAGGTGCTGTAAGCTTTTAACAATTTTCTTTGCAACCAGCAGAGGGGACTGTTGCTGCTGCTTTAAAGGAGAAGCACCTTTGAAAGAGCACGAAAGACTCAGCATCAAAGAAAACCAGGCTATGGAACACACACACATCATCACTGAAGGAAAAGAGTGAACATTTAAATGACTTTTGATAGTCGAAACACTACTTTATTCATGCACTAGTAACCTATCACTCTCAAAATGTCCTATTTGGAGAGAAGGATGAAAGAGCGGGGAGTTTACTCACCATCAAGGAAGAAACAGTATATGAAACCCTCACAGTCTTACTGATGGAAATTGTCATGATTTTGTTTCTTGCAATAATATGATAAAATTGCACCTTCAGATTCTTTTCATTTAACATAAACAACAACAAAAGATGAGTTTCAATGGACACAAAATAAAAGGAAAGTGTTGGTTATGGTTATGATTCTCTGTATTGCCATCAGAGCTTGGTGTTGCTCCTGCTTCAGAGGAGACACATTTTTGAATGAGCAGGAAAGACTGGCAATCAAAGCAAGAAAGGATATTCAGTCGGAGATCATCATAGGTGGAGGATGAGATTGAACATTCAAATGACATTTGATATTCGAAACACTACTATATTCATGTCAAATTAACATATCACCCTAAAAATGTCATATTTGGAGAGAAGGGTGAAAGAGCAGGGAGAAATTACTCACCATGAAGGAAGAAACAGTATATGAAACCCTGACATTATTACTGAAGGACATTATTAAATTATTGTAGTGATTTTTTTCTTGCTATATTATGAGAAAATTGCACCTTGAGTGTCTTTTCCTTAACATTATATAACAATAAAAAACAAGTTTGGATGGTCACAAAGCAACCATGCTATTGATGATGGTGGCGATTCACATGTATAAATAAGGTATTGTGGGTCGAGTTAATCGCTTACGGCCATACCACCCTGAACACGCCCGATCTCGTCCGATCTCGGAAGCTAAGCAGGGTCGGGCCTGGTTAGTACTTGGATGGGAGACCGCCTGGGAATACCAGGTGCTGTAAGCTTTTAACAATTTTCTTTGCAACCAGCAGAGGGGACTGTTGCTGCTGCTTTAAAGGAGAAGCACCTTTGAAAGAGCACGAAAGACTCAGCATCAAAGAAAACCAGGCTATGGAACACACACACATCATCACTGAAGGAAAAGAGTGAACATTTAAATGACTTTTGATAGTCGAAACACTACTTTATTCATGCACTAGTAACCTATCACTCTCAAAATGTCCTATTTGGAGAGAAGGATGAAAGAGCGGGGAGTTTACTCACCATCAAGGAAGAAACAGTATATGAAACCCTCACAGTCTTACTGATGGAAATTGTCATGATTTTGTTTCTTGCAATAATATGATAAAATTGCACCTTCAGATTCTTTTCATTTAACATAAACAACAACAAAAGATGAGTTTCAATGGACACAAAATAAAAGGAAAGTGTTGGTTATGGTTATGATTCTCTGTATTGCCATCAGAGCTTGGTGTTGCTCCTGCTTCAGAGGAGACACATTTTTGAATGAGCAGGAAAGACTGGCAATCAAAGCAAGAAAGGATATTCAGTCGGAGATCATCATAGGTGGAGGATGAGATTGAACATTCAAATGACATTTGATATTCGAAACACTACTATATTCATGTCAAATTAACATATCACCCTAAAAATGTCATATTTGGAGAGAAGGGTGAAAGAGCAGGGAGAAATTACTCACCATGAAGGAAGAAACAGTATATGAAACCCTGACATTATTACTGAAGGACATTATTAAATTATTGTAGTGATTTTTTTCTTGCTATATTATGAGAAAATTGCACCTTGAGTGTCTTTTCCTTAACATTATATAACAATAAAAAACAAGTTTGGATGGTCACAAAGCAACCATGCTATTGATGATGGTGGCGATTCACATGTATAAATAAGGTATTGTGGGTCGAGTTAATCGCTTACGGCCATACCACCCTGAACACGCCCGATCTCGTCCGATCTCGGAAGCTAAGCAGGGTCGGGCCTGGTTAGTACTTGGATGGGAGACCGCCTGGGGATACCAGGTGCTGTAAGATTTTAACAATTTTCTTTGCAACCAGCAGAGGGGACTGTTGCTGCTGCTTTAAAGGAGAAGCACCTTTGAAAGAGCACGAAAGACTCAGCATCAAAGAAAACCAGGCTATGGAACACACACACATCATCACTGAAGGAAAAGAGTGAACATTTAAATGACTTTTGATAGTCGAAACACTACTTTATTCATGCACTAGTAACCTATCACTCTCAAAATGTCCTATTTGGAGAGAAGGATGAAAGAGCGGGGAGTTTACTCACCATCAAGGAAGAAACAGTATATGAAACCCTCACAGTCTTACTGATGGAAATTGTCATGATTTTGTTTCTTGCAATAATATGATAAAATTGCACCTTCAGATTCTTTTCATTTAACATAAACAACAACAAAAGATGAGTTTCAATGGACACAAAATAAAAGGAAAGTGTTGGTTATGGTTATGATTCTCTGTATTGCCATCAGAGCTTGGTGTTGCTCCTGCTTCAGAGGAGACACATTTTTGAATGAGCAGGAAAGACTGGCAATCAAAGCAAGAAAGGATATTCAGTCGGAGATCATCATAGGTGGAGGATGAGATTGAACATTCAAATGACATTTGATATTCGAAACACTACTATATTCATGTCAAATTAACATATCACCCTAAAAATGTCATATTTGGAGAGAAGGGTGAAAGAGCAGGGAGAAATTACTCACCATGAAGGAAGAAACAGTATATGAAACCCTGACATTATTACTGAAGGACTTTATTAAATTATTGTAGTGATTTTTTTCTTGCTATATTCTGAGAAAATTGCACCTTGAGTGTCTTTTCCTTAACATTATATAACAATAAAAAACAAGTTTGGATGGTCACAAAGCAACCATGCTATTGATGATGGTGGCGATTCACATGTATAAATAAGGTATTGTGGGTTGAGTTAATCGCTTACGGCCATACCACCCTGAACACGCCCGATCTTGTCCGATCTCGGAAGCTAAGCAGGGTCGGGCCTGGTTAGTACTTGGATGGGAGACCGCCTGGGAATACCAGGTGCTGTTAGCTTTTAACAATTTTCTTTGCAACCAGCAGAGGGGACTGTTGCTGCTGCTTTAAAGGAGAAGCACCTTTGAAAGAGCACGAAAGACTCAGCATCAAAGAAAACCAGGCTATGGAACACACACACATCATCACTGAAGGAAAAGAGTGAACATTTAAATGACTTTTTATAGTCGAAACACTACTTTATTCATTCACTAGTAACCTATCACTCTCAAAATGTCCTATTTGGAGAGAAGGATGAAAGAGCGGGGAGTTTACTCACCATCAAGGAAGAAACAGTATATGAAACCCTCACAGTCTTACTGATGGAAATTGTCATGATTTTGTTTCTTGCAATAATATGATAAAATTGCACCTTCAGATTCTTTTCATTTAAGATAAACAACAACAAAAGATGAGTTTCAATGGACACAAAATAAAAGGAAAGTGTTGGTTATGGTTATGATTCTCTGTATTGCCATCAGAGCTTGGTGTTGCTCCTGCTTCAGAGGAGACACATTTTTGAATGAGCAGGAAAGACTGGCAATCAAAGCAAGAAAGGATATTCAGTCGGAGATCATCATAGGTGGAGGATGAGATTGAACATTCAAATGACATTTGATATTCGAAACACTACTATATTCATGTCAAATTAACATATCACCCTAAAAATGTCATATTTGGAGAGAAGGGTGAAAGAGCAGGGAGAAATTACTCACCATGAAGGAAGAAACAGTATATGAAACCCTGACATTATTACTGAAGGACATTATTAAATTATTGTAGTGATTTTTTTCTTGCTATATTATGAGAAAATTGCACCTTGAGTGTCTTTTCCTTAACATTATATAACAATAAAAAACAAGTTTGGATGGTCACAAAGCAACCATGCTATTGATGATGGTGGCGATTCACATGTATAAATAAGGTATTGTGGGTCGAGTTAATCGCTTACGGCCATACCACCCTGAACACGCCCGATCTCGTCCGATCTCGGAAGCTAAGCAGGGTCGGGCCTGGTTAGTACTTGGATGGGAGACCGCCTGGGAATACCAGGTGCTGTAAGCTTTAAACAATTTTCTTTGCAACCAGCAGAGGGGACTGTTGCTGCTGCTTTAAAGGAGAAGCACCTTTGAAAGAGCACGAAAGACTCAGCATCAAAGAAAACCAGGCTATGGAACACACACACATCATCACTGAAGGAAAAGAGTGAACATTTAAATGACTTTTGATAGTCGAAACACTACTTTATTCATGCACTAGTAACCTATCACTCTCAAAATGTCCTACTTGGAGAGAAGGATGAAAGAGCGGGGAGTTTACTCACCATCAAGGAAGAAACAGTATATGAAACCCTCACAGTCTTACTGATGGAAATTGTCATGATTTTGTTTCTTGCAATAATATGATAAAATTGCACCTTCAGATTCTTTTCATTTAACATAAACAACAACAAAAGATGAGTTTCAATGGACACAAAATAAAAGGAAAGTGTTGGTTATGGTTATGATTCTCTGTATTGCCATCAGAGCTTGGTGTTGCTCCTGCTTCAGAGGAGACACATTTTTGAATGAGCAGGAAAGACTGGCAATCAAAGCAAGAAAGGATATTCAGTCGGAGATCATCATAGGTGGAGGATGAGATTGAACATTCAAATGACATTTGATATTCGAAACACTACTATATTCATGTCAAATTAACATATCACCCTAAAAATGTCATATTTGGAGAGAAGGGTGAAAGAGCAGGGAGAAATTACTCACCATGAAGGAAGAAACAGTATATGAAACCCTGACATTATTACTGAAGCACCTTAGTAAATTATTGTAGTGATTTTTTTCTTGCTATATTATGAGAAAATTGCACCTTGAGTGTCTTTTCCTTAACATTATATAACAATAAAAAACAAGTTTGGATGGTCACAAAGCAACCATGCTATTGATGATGGTGGCGATTCAAATGTATAAATAAGGTATTGTGGGTCGAGTTAATCGCTTACGGCCATACCACCCTGAACACGCCCGATCTCGTCCGATCTCGGAAGCTAAGCAGGGTCGGGCCTGGTTAGTACTTGGATGGGAGACCGCCTGGGAATACCAGGTGCTGTAAGCTTTTAACAATTTTCTTTGCAACCAGCAGAGGGGACTGTTGCTGCTGCTTTAAAGGAGAAGCACCTTTGAAAGAGCACGAAAGACTCAGCATCAAAGAAAACCAGGCTATGGAACACACACACATCATCACTGAAGGAAAAGAGTGAACATTTAAATGACTTTTGATAGTCGAAACACTACTTTATTCATGCACTAGTAACCTATCACTCTCAAAATGTCCTATTTGGAGAGAAGGATGAAAGAGCGGGGAGTTTACTCACCATCAAGGAAGAAACAGTATATGAAACCCTCACAGTCTTACTGATGGAAATTGTCATGATTTTGTTTCTTGCAATAATATGATAAAATTGCACATTCAGATTCTTTTCATTTAACATAAACAACAACAAAAGATGAGTTTCAATGGACACAAAATAAAAGGAAAGTGTTGGTTATGGTTATGATTCTCTGTATTGCCATCAGAGCTTGGTGTTGCTCCTGCTTCAGAGGAGACACATTTTTGAATGAGCAGGAAAGACTGGCAATCAAAGCAAGAAAGGATATTCAGTCGGAGATCATCATAGGTGGAGGATGAGATTGAACATTCAAATGACATTTGATATTCGAAACACTACTATATTCATGTCAAATTAACATATCACCCTAAAAATGTCATATTTGGAGAGAAGGGTGAAAGAGCAGGGAGAAATTACTCACCATGAAGGAAGAAACAGTATATGAAACCCTAACATTATTACTGAAGGACATTATTAAATTATTGTAGTGATTTTTTTCTTGCTATATTATGAGAAAATTGCACCTTGAGTGTCTTTTCCTTAACATTATATAACAATAAAAAACAAGTTTGGATGGTCACAAAGCAACCATGCTATTGATGATGGTGGCGATTCACATGTATAAATAAGGTATTGTGGGTCGAGTTAATCGCTTACGGCCATACCACCCTGAACACGCCCGATCTCGTCCGATCTCGGAAGCTAAGCAGGGTCGGGCCTGGTTAGTACTTGGATGGGAGACCGCCTGGGGATACCAGGTGCTGTAAGATTTTAACAATTTTCTTTGCAACCAGCAGAGGGGACTGTTGATGCTGCTTTAAAGGAGAAGCACCTTTGAAAGAGCACGAAAGACTCAGCATCAAAGAAAACCAGGCTATGGAACACACACACATCATCACTGAAGGAAAAGAGTGAACATTTAAATGACTTTTGATAGTCGAAACACTACTTTATTCATGCACTAGTAACCTATCACTCTCAAAATGTCCTATTTGGAGAGAAGGATGAAAGAGCGGGGAGTTTACTCACCATCAAGGAAGAAACAGTATATGAAACCCTCACAGTCTTACTGATGGAAATTGTCATGATTTTGTTTCTTGCAATAATATGATAAAATTGCACCTTCAGATTCTTTTCATTTAACATAAACAACAACAAAAGATGAGTTTCAATGGACACAAAATAAAAGGAAAGTGTTGGTTATGGTTATGATTCTCTGTATTGCCATCAGAGCTTGGTGTTGCTCCTGCTTCAGAGGAGACACATTTTTGAATGAGCAGGAAAGACTGGCAATCAAAGCAAGAAAGGATATTCAGTCGGAGATCATCATAGGTGGAGGATGAGATTGAACATTCAAATGACATTTGATATTCGAAACACTACTATATTCATGTCAAATTAACATATCACCCTAAAAATGTCATATTTGGAGAGAAGGGTGAAAGAGCAGGGAGAAATTACTCACCATGAAGGAAGAAACAGTATATGAAACCCTGACATTATTACTGAAGGACTTTATTAAATTATTGTAGTGATTTTTTTCTTGCTATATTCTGAGAAAATTGCACCTTGAGTGTCTTTTCCTTAACATTATATAACAATAAAAAACAAGTTTGGATGGTCACAAAGCAACCATGCTATTGATGATGGTGGCGATTCACATGTATAAATAAGGTATTGTGGGTTGAGTTAATCGCTTACGGCCATACCACCCTGAACACGCCCGATCTTGTCCGATCTCGGAAGCTAAGCAGGGTCGGGCCTGGTTAGTACTTGGATGGGAGACCGCCTGGGAATACCAGGTGCTGTTAGCTTTTAACAATTTTCTTTGCAACCAGCAGAGGGGACTGTTGCTGCTGCTTTAAAGGAGAAGCACCTTTGAAAGAGCACGAAAGACTCAGCATCAAAGAAAACCAGGCTATGGAACACACACACATCATCACTGAAGGAAAAGAGTGAACATTTAAATGACTTTTTATAGTCGAAACACTACTTTATTCATTCACTAGTAACCTATCACTCTCAAAATGTCCTATTTGGAGAGAAGGATGAAAGAGCGGGGAGTTTACTCACCATCAAGGAAGAAACAGTATATGAAACCCTCACAGTCTTACTGATGGAAATTGTCATGATTTTGTTTCTTGCAATAATATGATAAAATTGCACCTTCAGATTCTTTTCATTTAAGATAAACAACAACAAAAGATGAGTTTCAATGGACACAAAATAAAAGGAAAGTGTTGGTTATGGTTATGATTCTCTGTATTGCCATCAGAGCTTGGTGTTGCTCCTGCTTCAGAGGAGACACATTTTTGAATGAGCAGGAAAGACTGGCAATCAAAGCAAGAAAGGATATTCAGTCGGAGATCATCATAGGTGGAGGATGAGATTGAACATTCAAATGACATTTGATATTCGAAACACTACTATATTCATGTCAAATTAACATATCACCCTAAAAATGTCATATTTGGAGAGAAGGGTGAAAGAGCAGGGAGAAATTACTCACCATGAAGGAAGAAACAGTATATGAAACCCTGACATTATTACTGAAGCACCTTAGTAAATTATTGTAGTGATTTTTTTCTTGCTATATTATGAGAAAATTGCACCTTGAGTGTCTTTTCCTTAACATTATATAACAATAAAAAACAAGTTTGGATGGTCACAAAGCAACCATACTATTGATGATGGTGGGGATTCACATGTATAAATAAGGTATTGTGGGTCGAGTTAATCGCTTACGGCCATACCATCCTGAACACGCCCGATCTCGTCCGATCTCGGAAGCTAAGCAGGGTCGGGCCTGGTTAGTACTTGGATGGGAGACCGCCTGGGAATACCAGGTGCTGTAAGCTTTTAACAATTTTCTTTGCAACCAGCAGAGGGGACTGTTGCTGCTGCTTTAAAGGAGGAGCACCTTTGAAAGAGCACGAAAGACTCAGCATCAAAGAAAACCAGGCTATGGAACACACACACATCATCACTGAAGGAAAAGAGTGAACATTTAAATGACTTTTGATAGTCGAAACACTAATTTATTCATGCACTAGTAACCTGTCACTCTCAAAAATGTCCTATTTGGAGAGAAGGATGAAAGAGCGGGGAGTTTACTCACCATCAAGGAAGAAACAGTATATGAAACCCTCACAGTCTTACTGATGGAAATTGTCATGATTTTGTTTCTTGCAATAATATGATAAAATTGCACCTTGAGATTCTTTTCATTTAACATAAACAACAACAAAAGATGAGTTTCAATGGACACAAAATAAAAGGAAAGTGTTGGTTATGGTTATGATTCTCTGTATTGCCATCAGAGCTTGGTGTTGCTCCTGCTTCAGAGGAGACACATTTTTGAATGAGCAGGAAAGACTGGCAATCAAAGCAAGAAAGGATATTCAGTCGGAGATCATCATAGGTGGAGGATGAGATTGAACATTCAAATGACATTTGATATTCGAAACACTACTATATTCATGTCAAATTAACATATCACCCTAAAAATGTCATATTTGGAGAGAAGGGTGAAAGAGCAGGGAGAAATTACTCACCATGAAGGAAGAAACAGTATATGAAACCCTGACATTATTACTGAAGCACCTTAGTAAATTATTGTAGTGATTTTTTTCTTGCTATATTATGAGAAAATTGCACCTTGAGTGTCTTTTCCTTAACATTATATAACAATAAAAAACAAGTTTGGATGGTCACAAAGCAACCATACTATTGATGATGGTGGGGATTCACATGTATAAATAAGGTATTGTGGGTCGAGTTAATCGCTTACGGCCATACCACCCTGAACACGCCCGATCTCGTCCGATCTCGGAAGCTAAGCAGGGTCGGGCCTGGTTAGTACTTGGATGGGAGACCGCCTGGGAATACCAGGTGCTGTAAGCTTTTAACAATTTTCTTTGCAACCAGCAGAGGGGACTGTTGCTGCTGCTTTAAAGGAGGAGCACCTTTGAAAGAGCACGAAAGACTCAGCATCAAAGAAAACCAGGCTATGGAATACACACACATCATCACTGAAGGAAAAGAGTGAACATTTAAATGACTTTTGATAGTCGAAACACTAATTTATTCATGCACTAGTAACCTGTCACTCTCAAAAATGTCCTATTTGGAGAGAAGGATGAAAGAGCGGGGAGTTTACTCACCATCAAGGAAGAAACAGTATATGAAACCCTCACAGTCTTACTGATGGAAATTGTCATGATTTTGTTTCTTGCAATAATATGATAAAATTGCACCTTCAGATTCTTTTCATTTAACATAAACAACAACAAAAGATGAGTTTCAATGGACACAAAATAAAAGGAAAGTGTTGGTTATGGTTATGATTCTCTGTATTGCCATCAGAGCTTGGTGTTGCTCCTGCTTCAGAGGAGACACATTTTTGAATGAGCAGGAAAGACTGGCAATCAAAGCAGGAAAGGATATTCAGTCGGAGATCATCATAGGTGGAGGATGAGATTGAACATTCAAATGACATTTGATATTCGAAACACTACTATATTCATGTCAAATTAACATATCACCCTAAAAATGTCATATTTGGAGAGAAGGGTGAAAGAGCAGGGAGAAATTACTCACCATGAAGGAAGAAACAGTATATGAAACCCTGACATTATTACTGAAGCACCTTATTAAATTATTGTAGTGATTTTTTTCTTGCTATATTATGAGAAAATTGCACCTTGAGTCTCTTTTCCTTAACATTATATAACAATAAAAAACAAGTTTGGATGGTCACAAAGCAACCATACTATTGATGATGGTGGTGATTCACATGTATAAATAAGGTATTGTGGGTCAAGTTAATCGCTTACGGCCATACCACCCTGAACACGCCCGATCTCGTCCGATCTCTGAAGCTAAGCAGGGTCGGACCTGGTTAGTACTTGGATGGGAGACCGCCTGGGAATACCAGGTGCTGTAAGCTTTTAACAATTTTCTTTGCAACCAGCAGAGGGGACTGTTGCTGCTGCTTTAAAGGAGAAGCACCTTTGAAAGAGCACGAAAGACTCAGCATCAAAGAAAACCAGGCTATGGAACACACACACATCATCACTGAAGGAAAAGAGTGAACATTTAAATGACTTTTGATAGTCGAAACACTACTTTATTCATGCACTAGTAACCTATCACTCTCAAAATGTCCTACTTGGAGAGAAGGATGAAAGAGCGGGGAGTTTACTCACCATCAAGGAAGAAACAGTATATGAAACCCTCACAGTCTTACTGATGGAAATTGTCATGATTTTGTTTCTTGCAATAATATGATAAAATTGCACCTTCAGATTCTTTTCATTTAACATAAACAACAACAAAAGATGAGTTTCAATGGACACAAAATAAAAGGAAAGTGTTGGTTATGGTTATGATTCTCTGTATTGCCATCAGAGCTTGGTGTTGCTCCTGCTTCAGAGGAGACACATTTTTGAATGAGCAGGAAAGACTGGCAATCAAAGCAAGAAAGGATATTCAGTCGGAGATCATCATAGGTGGAGGATGAGATTGAACATTCAAATGACATTTGATTTTCGAAACACTACTATATTCATGTCAAATTAACATATCACCCTAAAAATGTCATATTTGGAGAGAAGGGTGAAAGAGCAGGGAGAAATGACTCACCATGAAGGAAGAAACAGTATATGAAACCCTGACATTATTACTGAAGCACCTTAGTAAATTATTGTAGTGATTTTTTTCTTGCTATATTATGAGAAAATTGCACCTTGAGTGTCTTTTCCTTAACATTATATAACAATAAAAAACAAGTTTGGATGGTCACAAAGCAACCATACTATTGATGATGGTGGTGATTCACATGTATAAATAAGGTATTGTGGGTCGAGTTAATCGCTTACGGCCATACCACCCTGAACACGCCCGATCTCGTCCGATCTCGGAAGCTAAGCAGGGTCGGGCCTGGTTAGTACTTGGATGGGAGACCGCCTGGGAATACCAGGTGCTGTAAGCTTTTAACAATTTTCTTTGCAACCAGCAGAGGGGACTGTTGCTGCTGCTTTAAAGGAGAAGCACCTTTGAAAGAGCACGAAAGACTCAGCATCAAAGAAAACCAGGCTATGGAACACACACATCATCACTGAAGGAAAAGAGTGAACATTTAAATGACTTTTGATAGTCGAAACACTACTTTATTCATGCACTAGTAACCTATCACTCTCAAAAATGTCCTATTTGGAGAGAAGGATGAAAGAGCGGGGAGTTTACTCACCATCAAGGAAGAAACAGTATATGAAACCCTCACAGTCTTACTGATGGAAATTGTCATGATTTTGTTTCTTGCAATAATATGATAAAATTGCACCTTGAGATTCTTTTCATTTAACATAAACAACAACAAAAGATGAGTTTCAATGGACACAAAATAAAAGGAAAGTGTTGGTTATGGTTATGATTCTCTGTATTGCCATCAGAGCTTGGTGTTGCTCCTGCTTCAGAGGAGACACATTTTTGAATGAGCAGGAAAGACTGGCAATCAAAGCAAGAAAGGATATTCAGTCGGAGATCATCATAGGTGGAGGATGAGATTGAACATTCAAATGACATTTGATATTCGAAACACTACTATATTCATGTCAAATTAACATATCACCCTAAAAATGTCATATTTGGAGAGAAGGGTGAAAGAGCAGGGAGAAATTACTCACCATGAAGGAAGAAACAGTATATGAAACCCTGACATTATTACTGAAGCACCTTAGTAAATTATTGTAGTGATTTTTTTCTTGCTATATTATGAGAAAATTGCACCTTGAGTGTCTTTTCCTTAACATTATATAACAATAAAAAACAAGTTTGGATGGTCACAAAGCAACCATACTATTGATGATGGTGGTGATTCACATGTATAAATAAGGTATTGTGGGTCGAGTTAATCGCTTACGGCCATACCACCCTGAACACGCCCGATCTCGTCCGATCTCGGAAGCTAAGCAGGGTCGGGCCTGGTTAGTACTTGGATGGGAGACCGCCTGGGAATACCAGGTGCTGTAAGCTTTTAACAATTTTCTTTGCAACCAGCAGAGGGGACTGTTGCTGCTGCTTTAAAGGAGGAGCACCTTTGAAAGAGCACGAAAGACTCAGCATCAAAGAAAACCAGGCTATGGAACACACACACATCATCACTGAAGGAAAAGAGTGAACATTTAAATGACTTTTGATAGTCGAAACACTAATTTATTCATGCACTAGTAACCTGTCACTCTCAAAAATGTCCTATTTGGAGAGAAGGATGAAAGAGCGGGGAGTTTACTCACCATCAAGGAAGAAACAGTATATGAAACCCTCACAGTCTTACTGATGGAAATTGTCATGATTTTGTTTCTTGCAATAATATGATAAAATTGCACCTTGAGATTCTTTTCATTTAACATAAACAACAACAAAAGATGAGTTTCAATGGACACAAAATAAAAGGAAAGTGTTGGTTATGGTTATGATTCTCTGTATTGCCATCAGAGCTTGGTGTTGCTCCTGCTTCAGAGGAGACACATTTTTGAATGAGCAGGAAAGACTGGCAATCAAAGCAAGAAAGGATATTCAGTCGGAGATCATCATAGGTGGAGGATGAGATTGAACATTCAAATGACATTTGATATTCGAAACACTACTATATTCATGTCAAATTAACATATCACCCTAAAAATGTCATATTTGGAGAGAAGGGTGAAAGAGCAGGGAGAAATTACTCACCATGAAGGAAGAAACAGTATATGAAACCCTGACATTATTACTGAAGCACCTTAGTAAATTATTGTAGTGATTTTTTTCTTGCTATATTATGAGAAAATTGCACCTTGAGTGTCTTTTCCTTAACATTATATAACAATAAAAAACAAGTTTGGATGGTCACAAAGCAACCATACTATTGATGATGGTGGTGATTCACATGTATAAATAAGGTATTGTGGGTCGAGTTAATCGCTTACGGCCATACCACCCTGAACACGCCCGATCTCGTCCGATCTCTGAAGCTAAGCAGGGTCGGACCTGGTTAGTACTTGGATGGGAGACCGCCTGGGAATACCAGGTGCTGTAAGCTTTTAACAATTTTCTTTGCAACCAGCAGAGGGGACTGTTGCTGCTGCTTTAAAGGAGAAGCACCTTTGAAAGAGCACGAAAGACTCAGCATCAAAGAAAACCAGGCTATGGAACACACACACATCATCACTGAAGGAAAAGAGTGAACATTTAAATGACTTTTGATAGTCGAAACACTACTTTATTCATGCACTAGTAACCTATAACTCTCAAAAATGTCCTATTTGGAGAGAAGGATGAAAGAGCGGGGAGTTTACTCACCATCAAGGAAGAAACAGTATATGAAACCCTCACAGTCTTACTGATGGAAATTGTCATGATTTTGTTTCTTGCAATAATATGATAAAATTGCACCTTCAGATTCTTTTCATTTAACATAAACAACAACAAAAGATGAGTTTCAATGGACACAAAATAAAAGGAAAGTGTTGGTTATGGTTATGATTCTCTGTATTGCCATCAGAGCTTGGTGTTGCTCCTGCTTCAGAGGAGACACATTTTTGAATGAGCAGGAAAGACTGGCAATCAAAGCAGGAAAGGATATTCAGTCGGAGATCATCATAGGTGGAGGATGAGATTGAACATTCAAATGACATTTGATATTCGAAACACTACTATATTCATGTCAAATTAACATATCACCCTAAAAATGTCATATTTGGAGAGAAGGGTGAAAGAGCAGGGAGAAATTACTCACCATGAAGGAAGAAACAGTATATGAAACCCTGACATTATTACTGAAGCACCTTATTAAATTATTGTAGTGATTTTTTTCTTGCTATATTATGAGAAAATTGCACCTTGAGTGTCTTTTCCTTAACATTATATAACAATAAAAAACAAGTTTGGATGGTCACAAAGCCACCATACTATTGATGATGGTGGTGATTCACATGTATAAATAAGGTATTGTGGGTCGAGTTAATCGCTTACGGCCATACCACCCTGAACACGCCCGATCTCGTCCGATCTCGGAAGCTAAGCAGGGTCGGGCCTGGTTAGTACTTGGATGGGAGACCGCCTGGGAATACCAGGTGCTGTAAGCTTTTAACAATTTTCTTTGCAACCAGCAGAGGGGACTGTTGCTGCTGCTTTAAAGGAGGAGCACCTTTGAAAGAGCACGAAAGACTCAGCATCAAAGAAAACCAGGCTATGGAACACACACACATCATCACTGAAGGAAAAGAGTGAACATTTAAATGACTTTTGATAGTCGAAACACTACTTTATTCATGCACTAGTAACCTGTCACTCTCAAAAATGTCCTATTTGGAGAGAAGGATGAAAGAGCTGGGAGTTTACTCACCATCAAGGAAGAAACAGTATATGAAACCCTCACAGTCTTACTGATGGAAATTGTCATGATTTTGTTTCTTGCAATAATATGATAAAATTGCACCTTCAGATTCTTTTCATTTAACATAAACAACAACAAAAGATGAGTTTCAATGGACACAAAATAAAAGGAAAGTGTTGGTTATGGTTATGATTCGCTGTATTGCCATCAGAGCTTGGTGTTGCTCCTGCTTCAGAGGAGACACATTTTTGAATGAGCAGGAAAGACTGGCAATCAAAGCAGGAAAGGATATTCAGTCGGAGATCATCATAGGTGGAGGATGAGATTGAACATTCAAATGACATTTGATATTCGAAACACTACTATATTCATGTCAAATTAACATATCACCCTAAAAATGTCATATTTGGAGAGAAGGGTGAAAGAGCAGGGAGAAATTACTCACCATGAAGGAAGAAACAGTATATGAAACCCTGACATTATTACTGAAGCACCTTATTAAATTATTGTAGTGATTTTTTTCTTGCTATATTATGAGAAAATTGCACCTTGAGTGTCTTTTCCTTAACATTATATAACAATAAAAAACAAGTTTGGATGGTCACAAAGCCACCATACTATTGATGATGGTGGTGATTCACATGTATAAATAAGGTATTGTGGGTCGAGTTAATCGCTTACGGCCATACCACCCTGAACACGCCCGATCTCGTCCGATCTCGGAAGCTAAGCAGGGTCGGGCCTGGTTAGTACTTGGATGGGAGACCGCCTGGGAATACCAGGTGCTGTAAGCTTTTAACAATTTTCTTTGCAACCAGCAGAGGGGACTGTTGCTGCTGCTTTAAAGGAGGAGCACCTTTGAAAGAGCACGAAAGACTCAGCATCAAAGAAAACCAGGCTATGGAACACACACACATCATCACTGAAGGAAAAGAGTGAACATTTAAATGACTTTTGATAGTCGAAACACTACTTTATTCATGCACTAGTAACCTGTCACTCTCAAAAATGTCCTATTTGGAGAGAAGGATGAAAGAGCTGGGAGTTTACTCACCATCAAGGAAGAAACAGTATATGAAACCCTCACAGTCTTACTGATGGAAATTGTCATGATTTTGTTTCTTGCAATAATATGATAAAATTGCACCTTCAGATTCTTTTCATTTAACATAAACAACAACAAAAGATGAGTTTCAATGGACACAAAATAAAAGGAAAGTGTTGGTTATGGTTATGATTCGCTGTATTGCCATCAGAGCTTGGTGTTGCTCCTGCTTCAGAGGAGACACATTTTTGAATGAGCAGGAAAGACTGGCAATCAAAGCAGGAAAGGATATTCAGTCGGAGATCATCATAGGTGGAGGATGAGATTGAACATTCAAATGACATTTGATATTCGAAACACTACTATATTCATGTCAAATTAACATATCACCCTAAAAATGTCATATTTGGAGAGAAGGGTGAAAGAGCAGGGAGAAATTACTCACCATGAAGGAAGAAACAGTATATGAAACCCTGACATTATTACTGAAGCACCTTATTAAATTATTGTAGTGATTTTTTTCTTGCTATATTATGAGAAAATTGCACCTTGAGTGTCTTTTCCTTAACATTATATAACAATAAAAAACAAGTTTGGATGGTCACAAAGCCACCATACTATTGATGATGGTGGTGATTCACATGTATAAATAAGGTATTGTGGGTCGAGTTAATCGCTTACGGCCATACCACCCTGAACACGCCCGATCTCGTCCGATCTCGGAAGCTAAGCAGGGTCGGGCCTGGTTAGTACTTGGATGGGAGACCGCCTGGGAATACCAGGTGCTGTAAGCTTTTAACAATTTTCTTTGCAACCAGCAGAGGGGACTGTTGCTGCTGCTTTAAAGGAGGAGCACCTTTGAAAGAGCACGAAAGACTCAGCATCAAAGAAAACCAGGCTATGGAACACACACACATCATCACTGAAGGAAAAGAGTGAACATTTAAATGACTTTTGATAGTCGAAACACTACTTTATTCATGCACTAGTAACCTGTCACTCTCAAAAATGTCCTATTTGGAGAGAAGGATGAAAGAGCTGGGAGTTTACTCACCATCAAGGAAGAAACAGTATATGAAACCCTCACAGTCTTACTGATGGAAATTGTCATGATTTTGTTTCTTGCAATAATATGATAAAATTGCACCTTCAGATTCTTTTCATTTAACATAAACAACAACAAAAGATGAGTTTCAATGGACACAAAATAAAAGGAAAGTGTTGGTTATGGTTATGATTCGCTGTATTGCCATCAGAGCTTGGTGTTGCTCCTGCTTCAGAGGAGACACATTTTTGAATGAGCAGGAAAGACTGGCAATCAAAGCAGGAAAGGATATTCAGTCGGAGATCATCATAGGTGGAGGATGAGATTGAACATTCAAATGACATTTGATATTCGAAACACTACTATATTCATGTCAAATTAACATATCACCCTAAAAATGTCATATTTGGAGAGAAGGGTGAAAGAGCAGGGAGAAATTACTCACCATGAAGGAAGAAACAGTATATGAAACCCTGACATTATTACTGAAGCACCTTATTAAATTATTGTAGTGATTTTTTTCTTGCTATATTATGAGAAAATTGCACCTTGAGTCTCTTTTCCTTAACATTATATAACAATAAAAAACAAGTTTGGATGGTCACAAAGCAACCATACTATTGATGATGGTGGTGATTCACATGTATAAATAAGGTATTGTGGGTCAAGTTAATCGCTTACGGCCATACCACCCTGAACACGCCCGATCTCGTCCGATCTCTGAAGCTAAGCAGGGTCGGACCTGGTTAGTACTTGGATGGGAGACCGCCTGGGAATACCAGGTGCTGTAAGCTTTTTAACAATTTTCTTTGCAACCAGCAGAGGGGACTGTTGCTGCTGCTTTAAAGGAGAAGCACCTTTGAAAGAGCACGAAAGACTCAGCATCAAAGAAAACCAGGCTATGGAACACACACACATCATCACTGAAGGAAAAGAGTGAACATTTAAATGACTTTTGATAGTCGAAACACTACTTTATTCATGCACTAGTAACCTATCACTCTCAAAAATGTCCTATTTGGAGAGAAGGATGAAAGAGCGGGGAGTTTACTCACCATCAAGGAAGAAACAGTATATGAAACCCTCACAGTCTTACTGATGGAAATTGTCATGATTTTGTTTCTTGCAATAATATGATAAAATTGCACCTTCAGATTCTTTTCATTTAACATAAACAACAACAAAAGATGAGTTTCAATGGACACAAAATAAAAGGAAAGTGTTGGTTATGGTTATGATTCTCTGTATTGCCATCAGAGCTTGGTGTTGCTCCTGCTTCAGAGGAGACACATTTTTGAATGAGCAGGAAAGACTGGCAATCAAAGCAAGAAAGGATATTCAGTCGGAGATCATCATAGGTGGAGGATGAGATTGAACATTCAAATGACATTTGATATTCGAAACACTACTATATTCATGTCAAATTAACATATCACCCTAAAAATGTTATATTTGGAGAGAAGGGTGAAAGAGCAGGGAGAAATTACTCACCATGAAGGAAGAAACAGTATATGAAACCCTGACATTATTACTGAAGGACATTATTAAATTATGGTAGCGATTTTTTTCTTGCTATATTATGAGAAAATTGCACCTTGAGTGTATTTTCCTTAACATTATATAACAATAAAAAACAAGTTTGGATGGTCACAAAGCAACCATACTATTGATGATGGTGGTGATTCACATGTATAAATAAGGTATTGTGGGTCGAGTTAATCGCTTACGGCCATACCACCCTGAACACGCCCGATCTCGTCCGATCTCGGAAGCTAAGCAGGGTCGGGCCTGGTTAGTACTTGGATGGGAGACCCTGCTGGGAATACCAGGTGCTGTAAGCTTTTAACAATTTTCTTTGCAACCAGCAGAGGGGACTGTTGCTGCTGCTTTAAAGGAGAAGCACCTTTGAAAGAGCACGAAAGACTCAGCATCAAAGAAAACCAGGCTATGGAACACACACACATCATCACTGAAGGAAAAGAGTGAACATTTAAATGACTTTTGATAGTCGAAACACTACTTTATTCATGCACTAGTAACCTATCACTCTCAAAAATGTCCTATTTGGAGAGAAGGATGAAAGAGCGGGGAGTTTACTCACCATCAAGGAAGAAACAGTATATGAAACCCTCACAGTCTTACTGATGGAAATTGTCATGATTTTGTTTCTTGCAATAATATGATAAAATTGCACCTTCAGATTCTTTTCATTTAACATAAACAACAACAAAAGATGAGTTTCAATGGACACAAAATAAAAGGAAAGTGTTGGTTATGGTTATGATTCTCTGTATTGCCATCAGAGCTTGGTGTTGCTCCTGCTTCAGAGGAGACACATTTTTGAATGAGCAGGAAAGACTGGCAATCAAAGCAAGAAAGGATATTCAGTCGGAGATCATCATAGGTGGAGGATGAGATTGAACATTCAAATGACATTTGATATTCGAAACACTACTATATTCATGTCAAATTAACATATCACCCTAAAAATGTCATATTTGGAGAGAAGGGTGAAAGAGCAGGGAGAAATTACTCACCATGAAGGAAGAAACAGTATATGAAACCCTGACATTATTACTGAAGGACATTATTAAATTATGGTAGTGATTTTTTTCTTGCTATATTATGAGAAAATTGCACCTTGAGTGTCTTTTCCTTAACATTATATAACAATAAAAAACAAGTTTGGATGGTCACAAAGCCACCATACTATTGATGATGGTGGTGATTCACATGTATAAATAAGGTATTGTGGGTCGAGTTAATCGCTTACGGCCATACCACCCTGAACACGCCCGATCTCGTCCGATCTCGGAAGCTAAGCAGGGTCGGGCCTGGTTAGTACTTGGATGGGAGACCGCCTGGGAATACCAGGTGCTGTAAGCTTTTAACAATTTTCTTTGCAACCAGCAGAGGGGACTGTTGCTGCTGCTTTAAAGGAGAAGCACCTTTGAAAGAGCACGAAAGACTCAGCATCAAAGAAAACCAGGCTATGGAACACACACACATCATCACTGAAGGAAAAGAGTGAACATTTAAATGACTTTTGATAGTCGAAACACTACTTTATTCATGCACTAGTAACCTATCACTCTCAAAAATGTCCTATTTGGAGAGAAGGATGAAAGAGCGGGGAGTTTACTCACCATCAAGGAAGAAACAGTATATGAAACCCTCACAGTCTTACTGATGGAAATTGTCATGATTTTGTTTCTTGCAATAATATGATAAAATTGCACCTTCAGATTCTTTTCATTTAACATAAACAACAACAAAAGATGAGTTTCAATGGACACAAAATAAAAGGAAAGTGTTGGTTATGGTTATGATTCTCTGTATTGCCATCAGAGCTTGGTGTTGCTCCTGCTTCAGAGGAGACACATTTTTGAATGAGCAGGAAAGACTGGCAATCAAAGCAAGAAAGGATATTCAGTCGGAGATCATCATAGGTGGAGGATGAGATTGAACATTCAAATGACATTTGATATTCGAAACACTACTATATTCATGTCAAATTAACATATCACCCTAAAAATGTCATATTTGGAGAGAAGGGTGAAAGAGCAGGGAGAAATTACTCACCATGAAGGAAGAGACAGTATATGAAACCCTGACATTATTACTGAAGGACATTATTAAATTATGGTAGTGATTTTTTTCTTGCTATATTATGAGAAAATTGCACCTTGAGTGTCTTTTCCTTAACATTATATAACAATAAAAAACAAGTTTGGCTGGTCACAAAGCAACCATACTATTGATGATGGTGGTGATTCACATGTATAAATAAGGTATTGTGGGTCGAGTTAATCGCTTACGGCCATACCACCCTGAACACGCCCGATCTCGTCCGATCTCGGAAGCTAAGCAGGGTCGGGCCTGGTTAGTACTTGGATGGGAGACCGCCTGGGAATACCAGGTGCTGTAAGCTTTTAACAATTTTCTTTGCAACCAGCAGAGGGGACTGTTGCTGCTGCTTTAAAGGAGAAGCACCTTTGAAAGAGCACGAAAGACTCAGCATCAAAGAAAACCAGGCTATGGAACACACACACATCATCACTGAAGGAAAAGAGTGAACATTTAAATGACTTTTGATAGTCGAAACACTACTTTATTCATGCACTAGTAACCTATCACTCTCAAAAATGTCCTATTTGGAGAGAAGGATGAAAGAGCGGGGAGTTTACTCACCATCAAGGAAGAAACAGTATATGAAACCCTCACAGTCTTACTGATGGAAATTGTCATGATTTTGTTTCTTGCAATAATATGATAAAATTGCACCTTCAGTTTCTTTTCATTTAACATAAACAACAACAAAAGATGAGTTTCAATGGACACAAAATAAAAGGAAAGTGTTGGTTATGGTTATGATTCTCTGTATTGCCATCAGAGCTTGGTGTTGCTCCTGCTTCAGAGGAGACACATTTTTGAATGAGCAGGAAAGACTGGCAATCAAAGCAAGAAAGGATATTCAGTCGGAGATCATCATAGGTGGAGGATGAGATTGAACATTCAAATGACATTTGATATTCGAAACACTACTATATTCATGTCAAATTAACATATCACCCTAAAAATGTCATATTTGGAGAGAAGGGTGAAAGAGCAGGGAGAAATTACTCACCATGAAGGAAGAAACAGTATATGAAACCCTGACATTATTACTGAAGGACATTATT
Organism: Platichthys flesus; assembly: GCF_949316205.1. Lineage (NCBI taxonomy): Eukaryota > Metazoa > Chordata > Actinopteri > Pleuronectiformes > Pleuronectidae > Platichthys > Platichthys flesus. The sequence continues at coordinate 3,394,989 of NC_084951.1, read as the reverse complement.
AAATTATGGTAGTGATTTTTTTCTTGCTATATTATGAGAAAATTGCACCTTGAGTGTCTTTTCCTTAACATTATATAACAATAAAAAACAAGTTTGGATGGTCACAAAGCCACCATACTATTGATGATGGTGGTGATTCACATGTATAAATAAGGTATTGTGGGTCGAGTTAATCGCTTACGGCCATACCACCCTGAACACGCCCGATCTCGTCCGATCTCGGAAGCTAAGCAGGGTCGGGCCTGGTTAGTACTTGGATGGGAGACCGCCTGGGAATACCAGGTGCTGTAAGCTTTTAACAATTTTCTTTGCAACCAGCAGAGGGGACTGTTGCTGCTGCTTTAAAGGAGAAGCACCTTTGAAAGAGCACGAAAGACTCAGCATCAAAGAAAACCAGGCTATGGAACACACACACATCATCACTGAAGGAAAAGAGTGAACATTTAAATGACTTTTGATAGTCGAAACACTACTTTATTCATGCACTAGTAACCTATCACTCTCAAAAATGTCCTATTTGGAGAGAAGGATGAAAGAGCGGGGAGTTTACTCACCATCAAGGAAGAAACAGTATATGAAACCCTCACAGTCTTACTGATGGAAATTGTCATGATTTTGTTTCTTGCAATAATATGATAAAATTGCACCTTCAGATTCTTTTCATTTAACATAAACAACAACAAAAGATGAGTTTCAATGGACACAAAATAAAAGGAAAGTGTTGGTTATGGTTATGATTCTCTGTATTGCCATCAGAGCTTGGTGTTGCTCCTGCTTCAGAGGAGACACATTTTTGAATGAGCAGGAAAGACTGGCAATCAAAGCAAGAAAGGATATTCAGTCGGAGATCATCATAGGTGGAGGATGAGATTGAACATTCAAATGACATTTGATATTCGAAACACTACTATATTCATGTCAAATTAACATATCACCCTAAAAATGTCATATTTGGAGAGAAGGGTGAAAGAGCAGGGAGAAATTACTCACCATGAAGGAAGAGACAGTATATGAAACCCTGACATTATTACTGAAGGACATTATTAAATTATGGTAGTGATTTTTTTCTTGCTATATTATGAGAAAATTGCACCTTGAGTGTCTTTTCCTTAACATTATATAACAATAAAAAACAAGTTTGGATGGTCACAAAGCAACCATACTATTGATGATGGTGGTGATTCACATGTATAAATAAGGTATTGTGGGTCGAGTTAATCGCTTACGGCCATACCACCCTGAACACGCCCGATCTCGTCCGATCTCGGAAGCTAAGCAGGGTCGGGCCTGGTTAGTACTTGGATGGGAGACCGCCTGGGAATACCAGGTGCTGTAAGCTTTTAACAATTTTCTTTGCAACCAGCAGAGGGGACTGTTGCTGCTGCTTTAAAGGAGAAGCACCTTTGAAAGAGCACGAAAGACTCAGCATCAAAGAAAACCAGGCTATGGAACACACACACATCATCACTGAAGGAAAAGAGTGAACATTTAAATGACTTTTGATAGTCGAAACACTACTTTATTCATGCACTAGTAACCTATCACTCTCAAAAATGTCCTATTTGGAGAGAAGGATGAAAGAGCGGGGAGTTTACTCACCATCAAGGAAGAAACAGTATATGAAACCCTCACAGTCTTACTGATGGAAATTGTCATGATTTTGTTTCTTGCAATAATATGATAAAATTGCACCTTCAGATTCTTTTCATTTAACATAAACAACAACAAAAGATGAGTTTCAATGGACACAAAATAAAAGGAAAGTGTTGGTTATGGTTATGATTCTCTGTATTGCCATCAGAGCTTGGTGTTGCTCCTGCTTCAGAGGAGACACATTTTTGAATGAGCAGGAAAGACTGGCAATCAAAGCAAGAAAGGATATTCAGTCGGAGATCATCATAGGTGGAGGATGAGATTGAACATTCAAATGACATTTGATATTCGAAACACTACTATATTCATGTCAAATTAACATATCACCCTAAAAATGTCATATTTGGAGAGAAGGGTGAAAGAGCAGGGAGAAATTACTCACCATGAAGGAAGAAACAGTATATGAAACCCTGACATTATTACTGAAGGACATTATTAAATTATGGTAGTGATTTTTTTCTTGCTATATTATGAGAAAATTGCACCTTGAGTGTCTTTTCCTTAACATTATATAACAATAAAAAACAAGTTTGGATGGTCACAAAGCAACCATACTATTGATGATGGTGGTGATTCACATGTTTAAATAAGGTATTGTGGGTCGAGTTAATTGCTTACGGCCATACCACCCTGAACACGCCCGATCTCGTCCGATCTCTGAAGCTAAGCAGGGTCGGGCCTGGTTAGTACTTGGATGGGAGACCGCCTGGGAATACCAGGTGCTGTAAGCTTTTAACAATTTTCTTTGCAACCAGCAGAGGGGACTGTTGCTGCTGCTTTAAAGGAGAATCACCTTTGAAAGAGCACGAAAGACTCAGCATCAAAGAAAACCAGGCTATGGAACACACACACATCATCACTGAAGGAAAAGAGTGAACATTTAAATGACTTTTGATAGTCGAAACACTACTTTATTCATGCACTAGTAACCTATCACTCTCAAAAATGTCCTATTTGGAGAGAAGGATGAAAGAGCGGGGAGTTTACTCACCATCAAGGAAGAAACAGTATATGAAACCCTCACAGTCTTACTGATGGAAATTGTCATGATTTTGTTTCTTGCAATAATATGATAAAATTGCACCTTCAGATTCTTTTCATTTAAAATAAACAACAACAAAAGATGAGTTTCAATGGACACAAAATAAAAGGAAAGTGTTGGTTATGGTTATGATTCTCTGTATTGCCATCAGAGCTTGGTGTTGCTCCTGCTTCAGAGGAGACACATTTTTGAATGAGCAGGAAAGACTGGCAATCAAAGCAAGAAAGGATATTCAGTCGGAGATCATCATAGGTGGAGGATGAGATTGAACATTCAAATGACATTTGATATTCGAAACACTACTATATTCATGTCAAATTAACATATCACCCTAAAAATGTCATATTTGGAGAGAAGGGTGAAAGAGCAGGGAGAAATTACTCACCATGAAGGAAGAGACAGTATATGAAACCCTGACATTATTACTGAAGGACATTATTAAATTATGGTAGTGATTTTTTTCTTGCTATATTATGAGAAAATTGCACCTTGAGTGTCTTTTCCTTAACATTATATAACAATAAAAAACAAGTTTGGATGGTCACAAAGCAACCATACTATTGATGATGGTGGTGATTCACATGTATAAATAAGGTATTGTGGGTCGAGTTAATCGCTTACGGCCATACCACCCTGAACACGCCCGATCTCGTCCGATCTCGGAAGCTAAGCAGGGTCGGGCCTGGTTAGTACTTGGATGGGAGACCGCCTGGGAATACCAGGTGCTGTAAGCTTTTAATAATTTTCTTTGCAACCAGCAGAGGGGACTGTTGCTGCTGCTTTAAAGGAGAAGCACCTTTGAAAGAGCACGAAAGACTCAGCATCAAAGAAAACCAGGCTATGGAACACACACACATCATCACTGAAGGAAAAGAGTGAACATTTAAATGACTTTTGATAGTCGAAACACTACTTTATTCATGCACTAGTAACCTATCACTCTCAAAAATGTCCTATTTGGAGAGAAGGATGAAAGAGCGGGGAGTTTACTCACCATCAAGGAAGAAACAGTATATGAAACCCTCACAGTCTTACTGATGGAAATTGTCATGATTTTGTTTCTTGCAATAATATGATAAAATTGCACCTTCAGATTCTTTTCATTTAACATAAACAACAACAAAAGATGAGTTTCAATGGACACAAAATAAAAGGAAAGTGTTGGTTATGGTTATGATTCTCTGTATTGCCATCAGAGCTTGGTGTTGCTCCTGCTTCAGAGGAGACACATTTTTGAATGAGCAGGAAAGACTGGCAATCAAAGCAAGAAAGGATATTCAGTCGGAGATCATCATAGGTGGAGGATGAGATTGAACATTCAAATGACATTTGATATTCGAAACACTACTATATTCATGTCAAATTAACATATCACCCTAAAAATGTCATATTTGGAGAGAAGGGTGAAAGAGCAGGGAGAAATTACTCACCATGAAGGAAGAAACAGTATATGAAACCCTGACATTATTACTGAAGGACATTATTAAATTATGGTAGTGATTTTTTTCTTGCTATATTATGAGAAAATTGCACCTTGAGTGTCTTTTCCTTAACATTATATAACAATAAAAAACAAGTTTGGATGGTCACAAAGCCACCATACTATTGATGATGGTGGTGATTCACATGTATAAATAAGGTATTGTGGGTCGAGTTAATCGCTTACGGCCATACCACCCTGAACACGCCCGATCTCGTCCGATCTCGGAAGCTAAGCAGGGTCGGGCCTGGTTAGTACTTGGATGGGAGACCGCCTGGGAATACCAGGTGCTGTAAGCTTTTAACAATTTTCTTTGCAACCAGCAGAGGGGACTGTTGCTGCTGCTTTAAAGGAGAAGCACCTTTGAAAGAGCACGAAAGACTCAGCATCAAAGAAAACCAGGCTATGGAACACACACACATCATCACTGAAGGAAAAGAGTGAACATTTAAATGACTTTTGATAGTCGAAACACTACTTTATTCATGCACTAGTAACCTATCACTCTCAAAAATGTCCTATTTGGAGAGAAGGATGAAAGAGCGGGGAGTTTACTCACCATCAAGGAAGAAACAGTATATGAAACCCTCACAGTCTTACTGATGGAAATTGTCATGATTTTGTTTCTTGCAATAATATGATAAAATTGCACCTTCAGATTCTTTTCATTTAACATAAACAACAACAAAAGATGAGTTTCAATGGACACAAAATAAAAGGAAAGTGTTGGTTATGGTTATGATTCTCTGTATTGCCATCAGAGCTTGGTGTTGCTCCTGCTTCAGAGGAGACACATTTTTGAATGAGCAGGAAAGACTGGCAATCAAAGCAAGAAAGGATATTCAGTCGGAGATCATCATAGGTGGAGGATGAGATTGAACATTCAAATGACATTTGATATTCGAAACACTACTATATTCATGTCAAATTAACATATCACCCTAAAAATGTCATATTTGGAGAGAAGGGTGAAAGAGCAGGGAGAAATTACTCACCATGAAGGAAGAGACAGTATATGAAACCCTGACATTATTACTGAAGGACATTATTAAATTATGGTAGTGATTTTTTTCTTGCTATATTATGAGAAAATTGCACCTTGAGTGTCTTTTCCTTAACATTATATAACAATAAAAAACAAGTTTGGATGGTCACAAAGCAACCATACTATTGATGATGGTGGTGATTCACATGTATAAATAAGGTATTGTGGGTCGAGTTAATCGCTTACGGCCATACCACCCTGAACACGCCCGATCTCGTCCGATCTCGGAAGCTAAGCAGGGTCGGGCCTGGTTAGTACTTGGATGGGAGACCGCCTGGGAATACCAGGTGCTGTAAGCTTTTAACAATTTTCTTTGCAACCAGCAGAGGGGACTGTTGCTGCTGCTTTAAAGGAGAAGCACCTTTGAAAGAGCACGAAAGACTCAGCATCAAAGAAAACCAGGCTATGGAACACACACACATCATCACTGAAGGAAAAGAGTGAACATTTAAATGACTTTTGATAGTCGAAACACTACTTTATTCATGCACTAGTAACCTATCACTCTCAAAAATGTCCTATTTGTTGAGAAGGATGAAAGAGCGGGGAGTTTACTCACCATCAAGGAAGAAACAGTATATGAAACCCTCACAGTCTTACTGATGGAAATTGTCATGATTTTGTTTCTTGCAATAATATGATAAAATTGCACCTTCAGATTCTTTTCATTTAACATAAACAACAACAAAAGATGAGTTTCAATGGACACAAAATAAAAGGAAAGTGTTGGTTATGGTTATGATTCTCTGTATTGCCATCAGAGCTTGGTGTTGCTCCTGCTTCAGAGGAGACACATTTTTGAATGAGCAGGAAAGACTGGCAATCAAAGCAAGAAAGGATATTCAGTCGGAGATCATCATAGGTGGAGGATGAGATTGAACATTCAAATGACATTTGATATTCGAAACACTACTATATTCATGTCAAATTAACATATCACCCTAAAAATGTCATATTTGGAGAGAAGGGTGAAAGAGCAGGGAGAAATTACTCACCATGAAGGAAGAAACAGTATATGAAACCCTGACATTATTACTGAAGGACATTATTAAATTATTGTAGTGATTTTTTTCTTGCTATATTATGAGAAAATTGCACCTTGAGTGTCTTTTCCTTAACATTATATAACAATAAAAAACAAGTTTGGATGGTCACAAAGCAACCATGCTATTGATGATGGTGGCGATTCACATGTATAAATAAGGTATTGTGGGTCGAGTTAATCGCTTACGGCCATACCACCCTGAACACGCCCGATCTCGTCCGATCTCGGAAGCTAAGCAGGGTCGGGCCTGGTTAGTACTTGGATGGGAGACCGCCTGGGAATACCAGGTGCTGTAAGCTTTTAACAATTTTCTTTGCAACCAGCAGAGGGGACTGTTGCTGCTGCTTTAAAGGAGAAGCACCTTTGAAAGAGCACGAAAGACTCAGCATCAAAGAAAACCAGGCTATGGAACACACACACATCATCACTGAAGGAAAAGAGTGAACATTTAAATGACTTTTGATAGTCGAAACACTACTTTATTCATGCACTAGTAACCTATCACTCTCAAAATGTCCTATTTGGAGAGAAGGATGAAAGAGCGGGGAGTTTACTCACCATCAAGGAAGAAACAGTATATGAAACCCTCACAGTCTTACTGATGGAAATTGTCATGATTTTGTTTCTTGCAATAATATGATAAAATTGCACCTTCAGATTCTTTTCATTTAAGATAAACAACAACAAAAGATGAGTTTCAATGGACACAAAATAAAAGGAAAGTGTTGGTTATGGTTATGATTCTCTGTATTGCCATCAGAGCTTGGTGTTGCTCCTGCTTCAGAGGAGACACATTTTTGAATGAGCAGGAAAGACTGGCAATCAAAGCAAGAAAGGATATTCAGTCGGAGATCATCATAGGTGGAGGATGAGATTGAACATTCAAATGACATTTGATATTCGAAACACTACTATATTCATGTCAAATTAACATATCACCCTAAAAATGTCATATTTGGAGAGCAGGGTGAAAGAGCAGGGAGAAATTACTCACCATGAAGGAAGAAACAGTATATGAAACCCTGACATTATTACTGAAGGACATTATTAAATTATTGTAGTGATTTTTTTCTTGCTATATTATGAGAAAATTGCACCTTGAGTGTCTTTTCCTTAACATTATATAACAATAAAAAACAAGTTTGGATGGTCACAAAGCAACCATGCTATTGATGATGGTGGCGATTCACATGTATAAATAAGGTATTGTGGGTCGAGTTAATCGCTTACGGCCATACCACCCTGAACACGCCCGATCTCGTACGATCTCGGAAGCTAAGCAGGGTCGGGCCTGGTTAGTACTTGGATGGGAGAACGCCTGGGAATACCAGGTGCTGTAAGCTTTTAACAATTTTCTTTGCAACCAGCAGAGGGGACTGTTGCTGCTGCTTTAAAGGAGAAGCACCTTTGAAAGAGCACGAAAGACTCAGCATCAAAGAAAACCAGGCTATGGAACACACACACATCATCACTGAAGGAAAAGAGTGAACATTTAAATGACTTTTGATAGTCGAAACACTACTTTATTCATGCACTAGTAACCTATCACTCTCAAAATGTCCTATTTGGAGAGAAGGATGAAAGAGCGGGGAGTTTACTCACCATCAAGGAAGAAACAGTATATGAAACCCTCACAGTCTTACTGATGGAAATTGTCATGATTTTGTTTCTTGCAATAATATGATAAAATTGCACCTTCAGATTCTTTTCATTTAAGATAAACAACAACAAAAGATGAGTTTCAATGGACACAAAATAAAAGGAAAGTGTTGGTTATGGTTATGATTCTCTGTATTGCCATCAGAGCTTGGTGTTGCTCCTGCTTCAGAGGAGACACATTTTTGAATGAGCAGGAAAGACTGGCAATCAAAGCAAGAAAGGATATTCAGTCGGAGATCATCATAGGTGGAGGATGAGATTGAACATTCAAATGACATTTGATATTCGAAACACTACTATATTCATGTCAAATTAACATATCACCCTAAAAATGTCATATTTGGAGAGAAGGGTGAAAGAGCAGGGAGAAATTACTCACCATGAAGGAAGAAACAGTATATGAAACCCTGACATTATTACTGAAGGACATTATTAAATTATTGTAGTGATTTTTTTCTTGCTATATTATGAGAAAATTGCACCTTGAGTGTCTTTTCCTTAACATTATATAACAATAAAAAACAAGTTTGGATGGTCACAAAGCAACCATGCTATTGATGATGGTGGCGATTCACATGTATAAATAAGGTATTGTGGGTCGAGTTAATCGCTTACGGCCATACCACCCTGAACATGCCCGATCTCGTCCGATCTCGGAAGCTAAGCAGGGTCGGGCCTGGTTAGTACTTGGATGGGAGACCGCCTGGGAATACCAGGTGCTGTAAGCTTTTAACAATTTTCTTTGCAACCAGCAGAGGGGACTGTTGCTGCTGCTTTAAAGGAGAAGCACCTTTGAAAGAGCACGAAAGACTCAGCATCAAAGAAAACCAGGCTATGGAACACACACACATCATCACTGAAGGAAAAGAGTGAACATTTAAATGACTTTTGATAGTCGAAACACTACTTTATTCATGCACTAGTAACCTATCACTCTCAAAATGTCCTATTTGGAGAGAAGGATGAAAGAGCGGGGAGTTTACTCACCATCAAGGAAGAAACAGTATATGAAACCCTCACAGTCTTACTGATGGAAATTGTCATGATTTTGTTTCTTGCAATAATATGATAAAATTGCACCTTCAGATTCTTTTCATTTAACATAAACAACAACAAAAGATGAGTTTCAATGGACACAAAATAAAAGGAAAGTGTTGGTTATGGTTATGATTCTCTGTATTGCCATCAGAGCTTGGTGTTGCTCCTGCTTCAGAGGAGACACATTTTTGAATGAGCAGGAAAGACTGGCAATCAAAGCAAGAAAGGATATTCAGTCGGAGATCATCATAGGTGGAGGATGAGATTGAACATTCAAATGACATTTGATATTCGAAACACTACTATATTCATGTCAAATTAACATATCACCCTAAAAATGTCATATTTGGAGAGCAGGGTGAAAGAGCAGGGAGAAATTACTCACCATGAAGGAAGAAACAGTATATGCAACCCTGACATTATTACTGAAGGACATTATTAAATTATTGTAGTGATTTTTTTCTTGCTATATTATGAGAAAATTGCACCTTGAGTGTCTTTTCCTTAACATTATATAACAATAAAAAACAAGTTTGGATGGTCACAAAGCAACCATGCTATTGATGATGGTGGCGATTCACATGTATAAATAAGGTATTGTGGGTTGAGTTAATCGCTTACGGCCATACCACCCTGAACACGCCCGATCTCGTCTGATCTCGGAAGCTAAGCAGGGTCGGGCCTGGTTAGTACTTGGATGGGAGACCGCCTGGGAATACCAGGTGCTGTAAGCTTTTAACAATTTTCTTTGCAACCAGCAGAGGGGACTGTTGCTGCTGCTTTAAAGGAGAAGCACCTTTGAAAGAGCACGAAAGACTCAGCATCAAAGAAAACCAGGCTATGGAACACACACACATCATCACTGAAGGAAAAGAGTGAACATTTAAATGACTTTTGATAGTCGAAACACTACTTTATTCATGCACTAGTAACCTATCACTCTCAAAATGTCCTATTTGGAGAGAATGATGAAAGAGCGGGGAGTTTACTCACCATCAAGGAAGAAACAGTATATGAAACCCTCACAGTCTTACTGATGGAAATTGTCATGATTTTGTTTCTTGCAATAATATGATAAAATTGCACCTTCAGATTCTTTTCATTTAAGATAAACAACAACAAAAGATGAGTTTCAATGGACACAAAATAAAAGGAAAGTGTTGGTTATGGTTATGATTCTCTGTATTGCCATCAGAGCTTGGTGTTGCTCCTGCTTCAGAGGAGACACATTTTTGAATGAGCAGGAAAGACTGGCAATCAAAGCAAGAAAGGATATTCAGTCGGAGATCATCATAGGTGGAGGATGAGATTGAACATTCAAATGACATTTGATATTCGAAACACTACTATATTCATGTCAAATTAACATATCACCCTAAAAATGTCATATTTGGAGAGCAGGGTGAAAGAGCAGGGAGAAATTACTCACCATGAAGGAAGAAACAGTATATGAAACCCTGACATTATTACTGAAGGACATTATTAAATTATTGTAGTGATTTTTTTCTTGCTATATTATGAGAAAATTGCACCTTGAGTGTCTTTTCCTTAACATTATATAACAATAAAAAACAAGTTTGGATGGTCACAAAGCAACCATGCTATTGATGATGGTGGCGATTCACATGTATAAATAAGGTATTGTGGGTCGAGTTAATCGCTTACGGCCATACCACCCTGAACTCGCCCGATCTCGTCCGATCTCGGAAGCTAAGCAGGGTTGGGCCTGGTTAGTACTTGGATGGGAGACCGCCTGGGAATACCAGGTGCTGTAAGCTTTTAACAATTTTCTTTGCAACCAGCAGAGGGGACTGTTGCTGCTGCTTTAAAGGAGAAGCACCTTTGAAAGAGCACGAAAGACTCAGCATCAAAGAAAACCAGGCTATGGAACACACACACATCATCACTGAAGGAAAAGAGTAAACATTTAAATGACTTTTGATAGTCGAAACACTACTTTATTCATGCACTAGTAACCTATCACTCTCAAAATGTCCTATTTGGAGAGAAGGATGAAAGAGCGGGGAGTTTACTCACCATCAAGGAAGAAACAGTATATGAAACCCTCACAGTCTTACTGATGGAAATTGTCATGATTTTGTTTCTTGCAATAATATGATAAAATTGCACCTTCAGATTCTTTTCATTTAAGATAAACAACAACAAAAGATGAGTTTCAATGGACACAAAATAAAAGGAAAGTGTTGGTTATGGTTATGATTCTCTGTATTGCCATCAGAGCTTGGTGTTGCTCCTGCTTCAGAGGAGACACATTTTTGAATGAGCAGGAAAGACTGGCAATCAAAGCAAGAAAGGATATTCAGTCGGAGATCATCATAGGTGGAGGATGAGATTGAACATTCAAATGACATTTGATATTCGAAACACTACTATATTCATGTCAAATTAACATATCACCCTAAAAATGTCATATTTGGAGAGCAGGGTGAAAGAGCAGGGAGAAATTACTCACCATGAAGGAAGAAACAGTATATGAAACCCTGACATTATTACTGAAGGACATTATTAAATTATGGTAGTGATTTTTTTCTTGCTATATTATGAGAAAATTGCACCTTGAGTGTCTTTTCCTTAACATTATATAACAATAAAAAACAAGTTTGGATGGTCACAAAGCCACCATACTATTGATGATGGTGGTGATTCACATGTATAAATAAGGTATTGTGGGTCGAGTTAATCGCTTACGGCCATACCACCCTGAACACGCCCGATCTCGTCCGATCTCGGAAGCTAAGCAGGGTCGGGCCTGGTTAGTACTTGGATGGGAGACCGCCTGGGAATACCAGGTGCTGTAAGCTTTTAACAATTTTCTTTGCAACCAGCAGAGGGGACTGTTGCTGCTGCTTTAAAGGAGAAGCACCTTTGAAAGAGCACGAAAGACTCAGCATCAAAGAAAACCAGGCTATGGAACACACACACATCATCACTGAAGGAAAAGAGTGAACATTTAAATGACTTTTGATAGTCGAAACACTACTTTATTCATGCACTAGTAACCTATCACTCTCAAAAATGTCCTATTTGGAGAGAAGGATGAAAGAGCGGGGAGTTTACTCACCATCAAGGAAGAAACAGTATATGAAACCCTCACAGTCTTACTGATGGAAATTGTCATGATTTTGTTTCTTGCAATAATATGATAAAATTGCACCTTCAGATTCTTTTCATTTAACATAAACAACAACAAAAGATGAGTTTCAATGGACACAAAATAAAAGGAAAGTGTTGGTTATGGTTATGATTCTCTGTATTGCCATCAGAGCTTGGTGTTGCTCCTGCTTCAGAGGAGACACATTTTTGAATGAGCAGGAAAGACTGGCAATCAAAGCAAGAAAGGATATTCAGTCGGAGATCATCATAGGTGGAGGATGAGATTGAACATTCAAATGACATTTGATATTCGAAACACTACTATATTCATGTCAAATTAACATATCACCCTAAAAATGTCATATTTGGAGAGAAGGGTGAAAGAGCAGGGAGAAATTACTCACCATGAAGGAAGAGACAGTATATGAAACCCTGACATTATTACTGAAGGACATTATTAAATTATGGTAGTGATTTTTTTCTTGCTATATTATGAGAAAATTGCACCTTGAGTGTCTTTTCCTTAACATTATATAACAATAAAAAACAAGTTTGGATGGTCACAAAGCAACCATACTATTGATGATGGTGGTGATTCACATGTATAAATAAGGTATTGTGGGTCGAGTTAATCGCTTACGGCCATACCACCCTGAACACGCCCGATCTCGTCCGATCTCGGAAGCTAAGCAGGGTCGGGCCTGGTTAGTACTTGGATGGGAGACCGCCTGGGAATACCAGGTGCTGTAAGCTTTTAACAATTTTCTTTGCAACCAGCAGAGGGGACTGTTGCTGCTGCTTTAAAGGAGAAGCACCTTTGAAAGAGCACGAAAGACTCAGCATCAAAGAAAACCAGGCTATGGAACACACACACATCATCACTGAAGGAAAAGAGTGAACATTTAAATGACTTTTGATAGTCGAAACACTACTTTATTCATGCACTAGTAACCTATCACTCTCAAAAATGTCCTATTTGTTGAGAAGGATGAAAGAGCGGGGAGTTTACTCACCATCAAGGAAGAAACAGTATATGAAACCCTCACAGTCTTACTGATGGAAATTGTCATGATTTTGTTTCTTGCAATAATATGATAAAATTGCACCTTCAGATTCTTTTCATTTAACATAAACAACAACAAAAGATGAGTTTCAATGGACACAAAATAAAAGGAAAGTGTTGGTTATGGTTATGATTCTCTGTATTGCCATCAGAGCTTGGTGTTGCTCCTGCTTCAGAGGAGACACATTTTTGAATGAGCAGGAAAGACTGGCAATCAAAGCAAGAAAGGATATTCAGTCGGAGATCATCATAGGTGGAGGATGAGATTGAACATTCAAATGACATTTGATATTCGAAACACTACTATATTCATGTCAAATTAACATATCACCCTAAAAATGTCATATTTGGAGAGAAGGGTGAAAGAGCAGGGAGAAATTACTCACCATGAAGGAAGAAACAGTATATGAAACCCTGACATTATTACTGAAGGACATTATTAAATTATTGTAGTGATTTTTTTCTTGCTATATTATGAGAAAATTGCACCTTGAGTGTCTTTTCCTTAACATTATATAACAATAAAAAACAAGTTTGGATGGTCACAAAGCAACCATGCTATTGATGATGGTGGCGATTCACATGTATAAATAAGGTATTGTGGGTCGAGTTAATCGCTTACGGCCATACCACCCTGAACACGCCCGATCTCGTCCGATCTCGGAAGCTAAGCAGGGTCGGGCCTGGTTAGTACTTGGATGGGAGACCGCCTGGGAATACCAGGTGCTGTAAGCTTTTAACAATTTTCTTTGCAACCAGCAGAGGGGACTGTTGCTGCTGCTTTAAAGGAGAAGCACCTTTGAAAGAGCACGAAAGACTCAGCATCAAAGAAAACCAGGCTATGGAACACACACACATCATCACTGAAGGAAAAGAGTGAACATTTAAATGACTTTTGATAGTCGAAACACTACTTTATTCATGCACTAGTAACCTATCACTCTCAAAATGTCCTATTTGGAGAGAAGGATGAAAGAGCGGGGAGTTTACTCACCATCAAGGAAGAAACAGTATATGAAACCCTCACAGTCTTACTGATGGAAATTGTCATGATTTTGTTTCTTGCAATAATATGATAAAATTGCACCTTCAGATTCTTTTCATTTAAGATAAACAACAACAAAAGATGAGTTTCAATGGACACAAAATAAAAGGAAAGTGTTGGTTATGGTTATGATTCTCTGTATTGCCATCAGAGCTTGGTGTTGCTCCTGCTTCAGAGGAGACACATTTTTGAATGAGCAGGAAAGACTGGCAATCAAAGCAAGAAAGGATATTCAGTCGGAGATCATCATAGGTGGAGGATGAGATTGAACATTCAAATGACATTTGATATTCGAAACACTACTATATTCATGTCAAATTAACATATCACCCTAAAAATGTCATATTTGGAGAGCAGGGTGAAAGAGCAGGGAGAAATTACTCACCATGAAGGAAGAAACAGTATATGAAACCCTGACATTATTACTGAAGGACATTATTAAATTATTGTAGTGATTTTTTTCTTGCTATATTATGAGAAAATTGCACCTTGAGTGTCTTTTCCTTAACATTATATAACAATAAAAAACAAGTTTGGATGGTCACAAAGCAACCATGCTATTGATGATGGTGGCGATTCACATGTATAAATAAGGTATTGTGGGTCGAGTTAATCGCTTACGGCCATACCACCCTGAACACGCCCGATCTCGTACGATCTCGGAAGCTAAGCAGGGTCGGGCCTGGTTAGTACTTGGATGGGAGAACGCCTGGGAATACCAGGTGCTGTAAGCTTTTAACAATTTTCTTTGCAACCAGCAGAGGGGACTGTTGCTGCTGCTTTAAAGGAGAAGCACCTTTGAAAGAGCACGAAAGACTCAGCATCAAAGAAAACCAGGCTATGGAACACACACACATCATCACTGAAGGAAAAGAGTGAACATTTAAATGACTTTTGATAGTCGAAACACTACTTTATTCATGCACTAGTAACCTATCACTCTCAAAATGTCCTATTTGGAGAGAAGGATGAAAGAGCGGGGAGTTTACTCACCATCAAGGAAGAAACAGTATATGAAACCCTCACAGTCTTACTGATGGAAATTGTCATGATTTTGTTTCTTGCAATAATATGATAAAATTGCACCTTCAGATTCTTTTCATTTAAGATAAACAACAACAAAAGATGAGTTTCAATGGACACAAAATAAAAGGAAAGTGTTGGTTATGGTTATGATTCTCTGTATTGCCATCAGAGCTTGGTGTTGCTCCTGCTTCAGAGGAGACACATTTTTGAATGAGCAGGAAAGACTGGCAATCAAAGCAAGAAAGGATATTCAGTCGGAGATCATCATAGGTGGAGGATGAGATTGAACATTCAAATGACATTTGATATTCGAAACACTACTATATTCATGTCAAATTAACATATCACCCTAAAAATGTCATATTTGGAGAGAAGGGTGAAAGAGCAGGGAGAAATTACTCACCATGAAGGAAGAAACAGTATATGAAACCCTGACATTATTACTGAAGGACATTATTAAATTATTGTAGTGATTTTTTTCTTGCTATATTATGAGAAAATTGCACCTTGAGTGTCTTTTCCTTAACATTATATAACAATAAAAAACAAGTTTGGATGGTCACAAAGCAACCATGCTATTGATGATGGTGGCGATTCACATGTATAAATAAGGTATTGTGGGTCGAGTTAATCGCTTACGGCCATACCACCCTGAACATGCCCGATCTCGTCCGATCTCGGAAGCTAAGCAGGGTCGGGCCTGGTTAGTACTTGGATGGGAGACCGCCTGGGAATACCAGGTGCTGTAAGCTTTTAACAATTTTCTTTGCAACCAGCAGAGGGGACTGTTGCTGCTGCTTTAAAGGAGAAGCACCTTTGAAAGAGCACGAAAGACTCAGCATCAAAGAAAACCAGGCTATGGAACACACACACATCATCACTGAAGGAAAAGAGTGAACATTTAAATGACTTTTGATAGTCGAAACACTACTTTATTCATGCACTAGTAACCTATCACTCTCAAAATGTCCTATTTGGAGAGAAGGATGAAAGAGCGGGGAGTTTACTCACCATCAAGGAAGAAACAGTATATGAAACCCTCACAGTCTTACTGATGGAAATTGTCATGATTTTGTTTCTTGCAATAATATGATAAAATTGCACCTTCAGATTCTTTTCATTTAACATAAACAACAACAAAAGATGAGTTTCAATGGACACAAAATAAAAGGAAAGTGTTGGTTATGGTTATGATTCTCTGTATTGCCATCAGAGCTTGGTGTTGCTCCTGCTTCAGAGGAGACACATTTTTGAATGAGCAGGAAAGACTGGCAATCAAAGCAAGAAAGGATATTCAGTCGGAGATCATCATAGGTGGAGGATGAGATTGAACATTCAAATGACATTTGATATTCGAAACACTACTATATTCATGTCAAATTAACATATCACCCTAAAAATGTCATATTTGGAGAGCAGGGTGAAAGAGCAGGGAGAAATTACTCACCATGAAGGAAGAAACAGTATATGCAACCCTGACATTATTACTGAAGGACATTATTAAATTATTGTAGTGATTTTTTTCTTGCTATATTATGAGAAAATTGCACCTTGAGTGTCTTTTCCTTAACATTATATAACAATAAAAAACAAGTTTGGATGGTCACAAAGCAACCATGCTATTGATGATGGTGGCGATTCACATGTATAAATAAGGTATTGTGGGTTGAGTTAATCGCTTACGGCCATACCACCCTGAACACGCCCGATCTCGTCTGATCTCGGAAGCTAAGCAGGGTCGGGCCTGGTTAGTACTTGGATGGGAGACCGCCTGGGAATACCAGGTGCTGTAAGCTTTTAACAATTTTCTTTGCAACCAGCAGAGGGGACTGTTGCTGCTGCTTTAAAGGAGAAGCACCTTTGAAAGAGCACGAAAGACTCAGCATCAAAGAAAACCAGGCTATGGAACACACACACATCATCACTGAAGGAAAAGAGTGAACATTTAAATGACTTTTGATAGTCGAAACACTACTTTATTCATGCACTAGTAACCTATCACTCTCAAAATGTCCTATTTGGAGAGAATGATGAAAGAGCGGGGAGTTTACTCACCATCAAGGAAGAAACAGTATATGAAACCCTCACAGTCTTACTGATGGAAATTGTCATGATTTTGTTTCTTGCAATAATATGATAAAATTGCACCTTCAGATTCTTTTCATTTAAGATAAACAACAACAAAAGATGAGTTTCAATGGACACAAAATAAAAGGAAAGTGTTGGTTATGGTTATGATTCTCTGTATTGCCATCAGAGCTTGGTGTTGCTCCTGCTTCAGAGGAGACACATTTTTGAATGAGCAGGAAAGACTGGCAATCAAAGCAAGAAAGGATATTCAGTCGGAGATCATCATAGGTGGAGGATGAGATTGAACATTCAAATGACATTTGATATTCGAAACACTACTATATTCATGTCAAATTAACATATCACCCTAAAAATGTCATATTTGGAGAGCAGGGTGAAAGAGCAGGGAGAAATTACTCACCATGAAGGAAGAAACAGTATATGAAACCCTGACATTATTACTGAAGGACATTATTAAATTATTGTAGTGATTTTTTTCTTGCTATATTATGAGAAAATTGCACCTTGAGTGTCTTTTCCTTAACATTATATAACAATAAAAAACAAGTTTGGATGGTCACAAAGCAACCATGCTATTGATGATGGTGGCGATTCACATGTATAAATAAGGTATTGTGGGTCGAGTTAATCGCTTACGGCCATACCACCCTGAACTCGCCCGATCTCGTCCGATCTCGGAAGCTAAGCAGGGTTGGGCCTGGTTAGTACTTGGATGGGAGACCGCCTGGGAATACCAGGTGCTGTAAGCTTTTAACAATTTTCTTTGCAACCAGCAGAGGGGACTGTTGCTGCTGCTTTAAAGGAGAAGCACCTTTGAAAGAGCACGAAAGACTCAGCATCAAAGAAAACCAGGCTATGGAACACACACACATCATCACTGAAGGAAAAGAGTAAACATTTAAATGACTTTTGATAGTCGAAACACTACTTTATTCATGCACTAGTAACCTATCACTCTCAAAATGTCCTATTTGGAGAGAAGGATGAAAGAGCGGGGAGTTTACTCACCATCAAGGAAGAAACAGTATATGAAACCCTCACAGTCTTACTGATGGAAATTGTCATGATTTTGTTTCTTGCAATAATATGATAAAATTGCACCTTCAGATTCTTTTCATTTAACATAAACAACAACAAAAGATGAGTTTCAATGGACACAAAATAAAAGGAAAGTGTTGGTTATGGTTATGATTCTCTGTATTGCCATCAGAGCTTGGTGTTGCTCCTGCTTCAGAGGAGACACATTTTTGAATGAGCAGGAAAGACTGGCAATCAAAGCAAGAAAGGATATTCAGTCGGAGATCATCATAGGTGGAGGATGAGATTGAACATTCAAATGAAATTTGATATTCGAAACATTACTATATTCATGTCAAATTAACATATCACCCTAAAAATGTCATATTTGGAGAGCAGGGTGAAAGAGCAGGGAGAAATTACTCACCATGAAGGAAGAAACAGTATATGCAACCCTGACATTATTACTGAAGGACATTATTAAATTATTGTAGTGATTTTTTTCTTGCTATATTATGAGAAAATTGCACCTTGAGTGTCTTTTCCTTAACATTATATAACAATAAAAAACAAGTTTGGATGGTCACAAAGCAACCATGCTATTGATGATGGTGGTGATTCACATGTATAAATAAGGTATTGTGGGTCGAGTTAATCGCTTACGGCCATACCACCCTGAACACGCCCGATCTCGTCCGATCTCGGAAGCTAAGCAGGGTCGGGCCTGGTTAGTACTTGGATGGGAGACCGCCTGGGAATACCAGGTGCTGTAAGCTTTTAACAATTTTCTTTGCAACCAGCAGAGGGGACTGTTGCTGCTGCTTTAAAGGAGAAGCACCTTTGAAAGAGCACGAAAGACTCAGCATCAAAGAAAACCAGGCTATGGAACACACACACATCATCACTGAAGGAAAAGAGTGAACATTTAAATGACTTTTGATAGTCGAAACACTACTTTATTCATGCACTAGTAACCTATCACTCTCAAAATGTCCTATTTGGAGAGAAGGATGAAAGAGCGGGGAGTTTACTCACCATCAAGGAAGAAACAGTATATGAAACCCTCACAGTCTTACTGATGGAAATTGTCATGATTTTGTTTCTTGCAATAATATGATAAAATTGCACCTTCAGATTCTTTTCATTTAACATAAACAACAACAAAAGATGAGTTTCAATGGAAACAAAATAAAAGGAAAGTGTTGGTTATGGTTATGATTCTCTGTATTGCCATCAGAGCTTGGTGTTGCTCCTGCTTCAGAGGAGACACATTTTTGAATGAGCAGGAAAGACTGGCAATCAAAGCAAGAAAGGATATTCAGTCGGAGATCATCATAGGTGGAGGATGAGATTGAACATTCAAATGAAATTTGATATTCGAAACATTACTATATTCATGTCAAATTAACATATCACCCTAAAAATGTCATATTTGGAGAGCAGGGTGAAAGAGCAGGGAGAAATTACTCACCATGAAGGAAGAAACAGTATATGCAACCCTGACATTATTACTGAAGGACATTATTAAATTATTGTAGTGATTTTTTTCTTGCTATATTATGAGAAAATTGCACCTTGAGTGTCTTTTCCTTAACATTATATAACAATAAAAAACAAGTTTGGATGGTCACAAAGCAACCATGCTATTGATGATGGTGGCGATTCACATGTATAAATAAGGTATTGTGGGTCGAGTTAATCGCTTACGGCCATACCACCCTGAACACGCCCGATCATGTCTGATCTCGGAAGCTAAGCAGGGTCGGGCCTGGTTAGTACTTGGATGGGAGACCGCCTGGGAATACCAGGTGCTGTAAGCTTTTAACAATTTTCTTTGCAACCAGCAGAGGGGACTGTTGCTGCTGCTTTAAAGGAGAAGCACCTTTGAAAGAGCACGAAAGACTCAGCATCAAAGAAAACCAGGCTATGGAACACACACACATCATCACTGAAGGAAAAGAGTGAACATTTAAATGACTTTTGATAGTCGAAACACTACTTTATTCATGCACTAGTAACCTATCACTCTCAAAATGTCCTATTTGGAGAGAATGATGAAAGAGCGGGGAGTTTACTCACCATCAAGGAAGAAACAGTATATGAAACCCTCACAGTCTTACTGATGGAAATTGTCATGATTTTGTTTCTTGCAATAATATGATAAAATTGCACCTTCAGATTCTTTTCATTTAAGATAAACAACAACAAAAGATGAGTTTCAATGGACACAAAATAAAAGGAAAGTGTTGGTTATGGTTATGATTCTCTGTATTGCCATCAGAGCTTGGTGTTGCTCCTGCTTCAGAGGAGACACATTTTTGAATGAGCAGGAAAGACTGGCAATCAAAGCAAGAAAGGATATTCAGTCGGAGATCATCTAAGGTGGAGGATGAGATTGAACATTCAAATGACATTTGATATTCGAAACACTACTATATTCATGTCAAATTAACATATCACCCTAAAAATGTCATATTTGGAGAGCAGGGTGAAAGAGCAGGGAGAAATTACTCACCATGAAGGAAGAAACAGTATATGAAACCCTGACATTATTACTGAAGGACATTATTAAATTATTGTAGTGATTTTTTTCTTGCTATATTATGAGAAAATTGCACCTTGAGTGTCTTTTCCTTAACATTATATAACAATAAAAAACAAGTTTGGATGGTCACAAAGCAACCATGCTATTGATGATGGTGGCGATTCACATGTATAAATAAGGTATTGTGGGTCGAGTTAATCGCTTACGGCCATACCACCCTGAACTCGCCCGATCTCGTCCGATCTCGGAAGCTAAGCAGGGTTGGGCCTGGTTAGTACTTGGATGGGAGACCGCCTGGGAATACCAGGTGCTGTAAGCTTTTAACAATTTTCTTTGCAACCAGCAGAGGGGACTGTTGCTGCTGCTTTAAAGGAGAAGCACCTTTGAAAGAGCACGAAAGACTCAGCATCAAAGAAAACCAGGCTATGGAACACACACACATCATCACTGAAGGAAAAGAGTGAACATTTAAATGACTTTTGATAGTCGAAACACTACTTTATTCATGCACTAGTAACCTATCACTCTCAAAATGTCCTATTTGGAGAGAAGGATGAAAGAGCGGGGAGTTTACTCACCATCAAGGAAGAAACAGTATATGAAACCCTCACAGTCTTACTGATGGAAATTGTCATGATTTTGTTTCTTGCAATAATATGATAAAATTGCACCTTCAGATTCTTTTCATTTAACATAAACAACAACAAAAGATGAGTTTCAATGGACACAAAATAAAAGGAAAGTGTTGGTTATGGTTATGATTCTCTGTATTGCCATCAGAGCTTGGTGTTGCTCCTGCTTCAGAGGAGACACATTTTTGAATGAGCAGGAAAGACTGGCAATCAAAGCAAGAAAGGATATTCAGTCGGAGATCATCATAGGTGGAGGATGAGATTGAACATTCAAATGACATTTGATATTCGAAACACTACTATATTCATGTCAAATTAACATATCACCCTAAAAATGTCATATTTGGAGAGCAGGGTGAAAGAGCAGGGAGAAATTACTCACCATGAAGGAAGAAACAGTATATGAAACCCTGACATTATTACTGAAGGACATTATTAAATTATTGTAGTGATTTTTTTCTTGCTGTATTATGAGAAAATTGCACCTTGAGTGTCTTTTCCTTAACATTATATAACAATAAAAAACAAGTTTGGATGGTCACAAAGCAACCATGCTATTGATGATGGTGGCGATTCACATGTATAAATAAGGTATTGTGGGTCTAGTTAATCGCTTACGGCCATACCACCCTGAACACGCCCGATCTCGTCCGATCTCGGAAGCTAAGCAGGGTCGGGCCTGGTTAGTACTTGGATGGGAGACCGCCTGGGAATACCAGGTGCTGTAAGCTTTTAACAATTTTCTTTGCAACCAGCAGAGGGGACTGTTGCTGCTGCTTTAAAGGAGAAGCACCTTTGAAAGAGCACGAAAGACTCAGCATCAAAGAAAACCAGGCTATGGAACACACACACATCATCACTGAAGGAAAAGAGTGAACATTTAAATGACTTTTGATAGTCGAAACACTACTTTATTCATGCACTAGTAACCTATCACTCTCAAAATGTCCTATTTGGAGAGAAGGATGAAAGAGCGGGGAGTTTACTCACCATCAAGGAAGAAACAGTATATGAAACCCTCACAGTCTTACTGATGGAAATTGTCATGATTTTGTTTCTTGCAATAATATGATAAAATTGCACCTTCAGATTCTTTTCATTTAACATAAACAACAACAAAAGATGAGTTTCAATGGACACAAAATAAAAGGAAAGTGTTGGTTATGGTTATGATTCTCTGTATTGCCATCAGAGCTTGGTGTTGCTCCTGCTTCAGAGGAGACACATTTTTGAATGAGCAGGAAAGACTGGCAATCAAAGCAAGAAAGGATATTCAGTCGGAGATCATCATAGGTGGAGGATGAGATTGAACATTCAAATGAAATTTGATATTCGAAACATTACTATATTCATGTCAAATTAACATATCACCCTAAAAATGTCATATTTGGAGAGCAGGGTGAAAGAGCAGGGAGAAATTACTCACCATGAAGGAAGAAACAGTATATGCAACCCTGACATTATTACTGAAGGACATTATTAAATTATTGTAGTGATTTTTTTCTTGCTATATTATGAGAAAATTGCACCTTGAGTGTCTTTTCCTTAACATTATATAACAATAAAAAACAAGTTTGGATGGTCACAAAGCAACCATGCTATTGATAATGGTGGTGATTCACATGTATAAATAAGGTATTGTGGGTCGAGTTAATCGCTTACGGCCATACCACCCTGAACACGCCCGATCTCGTCCGATCTCGGAAGCTAAGCAGGGTCGGGCCTGGTTAGTACTTGGATGGGAGACCGCCTGGGAATACCAGGTGCTGTAAGCTTTTAACAATTTTCTTTGCAACCAGCAGAGGGGACTGTTGCTGCTGCTTTAAAGGAGAAGCACCTTTGAAAGAGCACGAAAGACTCAGCATCAAAGAAAACCAGGCTATGGAACACACACACATCATCACTGAAGGAAAAGAGTGAACATTTAAATGACTTTTGATAGTCGAAACACTACTTTATTCATGCACTAGTAACCTATCACTCTCAAAATGTCCTATTTGGAGAGAAGGATGAAAGAGCGGGGAGTTTACTCACCATCAAGGAAGAAACAGTATATGAAACCCTCACAGTCTTACTGATGGAAATTGTCATGATTTTGTTTCTTGCAATAATATGATAAAATTGCACCTTCAGATTCTTTTCATTTAACATAAACAACAACAAAAGATGAGTTTCAATGGACACAAAATAAAAGGAAAGTGTTGGTTATGGTTATGATTCTCTGTATTGCCATCAGAGCTTGGTGTTGCTCCTGCTTCAGAGGAGACACATTTTTGAATGAGCAGGAAAGACTGGCAATCAAAGCAAGAAAGGATATTCAGTCGGAGATCATCATAGGTGGAGGATGAGATTGAACATTCAAATGAAATTTGATATTCGAAACATTACTATATTCATGTCAAATTAACATATCACCCTAAAAATGTCATATTTGGAGAGCAGGGTGAAAGAGCAGGGAGAAATTACTCACCATGAAGGAAGAAACAGTATATGCAACCCTGTCATTATTACTGAAGGACATTATTAAATTATTGTAGTGATTTTTTTCTTGCTATATTATGAGAAAATTGCACCTTGAGTGTCTTTTCCTTAACATTATATAACAATAAAAAACAAGTTTGGATGGTCACAAAGCAACCATGCTATTGATGATGGTGGTGATTCACATGTATAAATAAGGTATTGTGGGTCGAGTTAATCGCTTACGGCCATACCACCCTGAACACGCCCGATCTCGTCCGATCTCGGAAGCTAAGCAGGGTCGGGCCTGGTTAGTACTTGGATGGGAGACCGCCTGGGAATACCAGGTGCTGTAAGCTTTTAACAATTTTCTTTGCAACCAGCAGAGGGGACTGTTGCTGCTGCTTTAAAGGAGAAGCACCTTTGAAAGAGCACGAAAGACTCAGCATCAAAGAAAACCAGGCTATGGAACACACACACATCATCACTGAAGGAAAAGAGTGAACATTTAAATGACTTTTGATAGTCGAAACACTACTTTATTCATGCACTAGTAACCTATCACTCTCAAAATGTCCTATTTGGAGAGAAGGATGAAAGAGCGGGGAGTTTACTCACCATCAAGGAAGAAACAGTATATGAAACCCTCACAGTCTTACTGATGGAAATTGTCATGATTTTGTTTCTTGCAATAATATGATAAAATTGCACCTTCAGATTCTTTTCATTTAACATAAACAACAACAAAAGATGAGTTTCAATGGACACAAAATAAAAGGAAAGTGTTGGTTATGGTTATGATTCTCTGTATTGCCATCAGAGCTTGGTGTTGCTCCTGCTTCAGAGGAGACACATTTTTGAATGAG
This sequence comes from Platichthys flesus, assembly GCF_949316205.1. Taxonomy (NCBI): domain Eukaryota; kingdom Metazoa; phylum Chordata; class Actinopteri; order Pleuronectiformes; family Pleuronectidae; genus Platichthys; species Platichthys flesus. The sequence continues at coordinate 3,370,168 of NC_084951.1, read as the reverse complement.
CAGGAAAGACTGGCAATCAAAGCAAGAAAGGATATTCAGTCGGAGATCATCATAGGTGGAGGATGAGATTGAACATTCAAATGACATTTGATATTCGAAACACTACTATATTCATGTCAAATTAACATATCACCCTAAAAATGTCATATTTGGAGAGCAGGGTGAAAGAGCAGGGAGAAATTACTCACCATGAAGGAAGAAACAGTATATGAAACCCTGACATTATTACTGAAGGACATTATTAAATTATTGTAGTGATTTTTTTCTTGCTATATTATGAGAAAATTGCACCTTGAGTGTCTTTTCCTTAACATTATATAACAATAAAAAACAAGTTTGGATGGTCACAAAGCAACCATGCTATTGATGATGGTGGCGATTCACATGTATAAATAAGGTATTGTGGGTCGAGTTAATCGCTTACGGCCATACCACCCTGAACACGCCCGATCTCGTCTGATCTCGGAAGCTAAGCAGGGTCGGGCCTGGTTAGTACTTGGATGGGAGACCGCCTGGGAATACCAGGTGCTGTAAGCTTTTAACAATTTTCTTTGCAACCAGCAGAGGGGACTGTTGCTGCTGCTTTAAAGGAGAAGCACCTTTGAAAGAGCACAAAAGACTCAGCATCAAAGAAAACCAGGCTATGGAACACACACACATCATCACTGAAGGAAAAGAGTGAACATTTAAATGACTTTTGATAGTCGAAACACTACTTTATTCATGCACTAGTAACCTATCACTCTCAAAATGTCCTATTTGGAGAGAAGGATGAAAGAGCGGGGAGTTTACTCACCATCAAGGAAGAAACAGTATATGAAACCCTCACAGTCTTACTGATGGAAATTGTCATGATTTTGTTTCTTGCAATAATATGATAAAATTGCACCTTCAGATTCTTTTCATTTAAGATAAACAACAACAAAAGATGAGTTTCAATGGAAACAAAATAAAAGGAAAGTGTTGGTTATGGTTATGATTCTCTGTATTGCCATCAGAGCTTGGTGTTGCTCCTGCTTCAGAGGAGACACATTTTTGAATGAGCAGGAAAGACTGGCAATCAAAGCAAGAAAGGATATTCAGTCGGAGATCATCATAGGTGGAGGATGAGATTGAACATTCAAATGACATTTGATATTCGAAACACTACTATATTCATGTCAAATTAACATATCACCCTAAAAATGTCATATTTGGAGAGAAGGGTGAAATAGCAGGGAGAAATTACTCACCATGAAGGAAGAAACAGTATATGAAACCCTGACATTATTACTGAAGGACATTATTAAATTATTGTAGTGATTTTTTTCTTGCCATATTATGAGAAAATTGCACCTTGAGTGTCTTTTCCTTAACATTATATAACAATAAAAAACAAGTTTGGATGGTCACAAAGCAACCATGCTATTGATGATGGTGGCGATTCACATGTATAAATAAGGTATTGTGGGTTGAGTTAATCGCTTACGGCCATACCACCCTGAACACGCCCGATCTCGTCCGATCTCGGAAGCTAAGCAGGGTCGGGCCTGGTTAGTACTTGGATGGGAGACCGCCTGGGAATACCAGGTGCTGTAAGCTTTTAACAATTTTCTTTGCAACCAGCAGAGGGGACTGTTGCTGCTGCTTTAAAGGAGAAGCACCTTTGAAAGAGCACGAAAGACTCAGCATCAAAGAAAACCAGGCTATGGAACACACACACATCATCACTGAAGGAAAAGAGTGAACATTTAAATGACTTTTGATAGTCGAAACACTACTTTATTCATTCACTAGTAACCTATCACTCTCAAAATGTCCTATTTGGAGAGAAGGATGAAAGAGCGGGGAGTTTACTCACCATCAAGGAAGAAACAGTATATGAAACCCTCACAGTCTTACTGATGGAAATTGTCATGATTTTGTTTCTTGCAATAATATGATAAAATTGCACCTTCAGATTCTTTTCATTTAACATAAACAACAACAAAAGATGAGTTTCAATGGACACAAAATAAAAGGAAAGTGTTGGTTATGGTTATGATTCTCTGTATTGCCATCAGAGCTTGGTGTTGCTCCTGCTTCAGAGGAGACACATTTTTGAATGAGCAGGAAAGACTGGCAATCAAAGCAAGAAAGGATATTCAGTCGGAGATCATCATAGGTGGAGGATGAGATTGAACATTCAAATGACATTTGATATTCGAAACACTACTATATTCATGTCAAATTAACATATCACCCTAAAAATGTCATATTTGGAGAGAAGGGTGAAAGAGCAGGGAGAAATTACTCACCATGAAGGAAGAAACAGTATATGAAACCCTGACATTATTACTGAAGGACATTATTAAATTATTGTAGTGATTTTTTTCTTGCTATATTATGAGAAAATTGCACCTTGAGTGTCTTTTCCTTAACATTATATAACAATAAAAAACAAGTTTGGATGGTCACAAAGCAACCATGCTATTGATGATGGTGGCGATTCACATGTATAAATAAGGTATTGTGGGTCGAGTTAATCGCTTACGGCCATACCACCCTGAACACGCCCGATCTCGTCCGATCTCGGAAGCTAAGCAGGGTCGGGCCTGGTTAGTACTTGGATGGGAGACCGCCTGTGAATACCAGGTGCTGTAAGCTTTTAACAATTTTCTTTGCAACCAGCAGAGGGGACTGTTGCTGCTGCTTTAAAGGAGAAGCACCTTTGAAAGAGCACGAAAGACTCAGCATCAAAGAAAACCAGGCTATGGAACACACACACATCATCACTGAAGGAAAAGAGTGAACATTTAAATGACTTTTGATAGTCGAAACACTACTTTATTCATTCACTAGTAACCTATCACTCTCAAAATGTCCTATTTGGAGAGAAGGATGAAAGAGCGGGGAGTTTACTCACCATCAAGGAAGAAACAGTATATGAAACCCTCACAGTCTTACTGATGGAAATTGTCATGATTTTGTTTCTTGCAATAATATGATAAAATTGCACCTTCAGATGCTTTTCATTTAAGATAAACAACAACAAAAGATGAGTTTCAATGGACACAAAATAAAAGGAAAGTGTTGGTTATGGTTATGATTCTCTGTATTGCCATCAGAGCTTGGTGTTGCTCCTGCTTCAGAGGAGACACATTTTTGAATGAGCAGGAAAGACTGGCAATCAAAGCAAGAAAGGATATTCAGTCGGAGATCATCATAGGTGGAGGATGAGATTGAACATTCAAATGACATTTGATATTCGAAACACTACTATATTCATGTCAAATTAACATATCACCCTAAAAATGTCATATTTGGAGAGCAGGGTGAAAGAGCAGGGAGAAATTACTCACCATGAAGGAAGAAACAGTATATGAAACCCTGACATTATTACTGAAGGACATTATTAAATTATTGTAGTGATTTTTTTCTTGCTATATTATGAGAAAATTGCACCTTGAGTGTCTTTTCCTTAACATTATATAACAATAAAAAACAAGTTTGGATGGTCACAAAGCAACCATGCTATTGATGATGGTGGCGATTCACATGTATAAATAAGGTATTGTGGGTCGAGTTAATCGCTTACGGCCATACCACCCTGAACACGCCCGATCTCGTCCGATCTCGGAAGCTAAGCAGGGTCGGGCCTGGTTAGTACTTGGATGGGAGACCGCCTGGGAATACCAGGTGCTGTAAGCTTTTAACAATTTTCTTTGCAACCAGCAGAGGGGACTGTTGCTGCTGCTTTAAAGGAGAAGCACCTTTGAAAGAGCACGAAAGACTCAGCATCAAAGAAAACCAGGCTATGGAACACACACACATCATCACTGAAGGAAAAGAGTGAACATTTAACTGACTTTTGATAGTCGAAACACTACTTTATTCATGCACTAGTAACTTATCACTCTCAAAATGTCCTATTTGGAGAGAAGGATGAAAGAGCGGGGAGTTTACTCACCATCAAGGAAGAAACAGTATATGAAACCCTCACAGTCTTACTGATGGAAATTGTCATGATTTTGTTTCTTGCAATAATATGATCAAATTGCACCTTCAGATTCTTTTCATTTAACATAAACAACAACAAAAGATGAGTTTCAATGGACACAAAATAAAAGGAAAGTGTTGGTTATGGTTATGACTCTCTGTATTGCCATCAGAGCTTGGTGTTGCTCCTGCTTCAGAGGAGACACATTTTTGAATGAGCAGGAAAGACTGGCAATCAAAGCAAGAAAGGATATTCAGTCGGAGATCATCATAGGTGGAGGATGAGATTGAACATTCAAATGACATTTGATATTCGAAACACTACTATATTCATGTCAAATTAACATATCACCCTAAAAATGTCATATTTGGAGAGCAGGGTGAAAGAGCAGGGAGAAATTACTCACCATGAAGGAAGAAACAGTATATGAAACCCTGACATTATTACTGAAGGACATTATTAAATTATTGTAGTGATTTTTTTCTTGCTATATTATGAGAAAATTGCACCTTGAGTGTCTTTTCCTTAACATTATATAACAATAAAAAACAAGTTTGGATGGTCACAAAGCAACCATGCTATTGATGATGGTGGCGATTCACATGTATAAATAAGGTATTGTGGGTCGAGTTAATCGCTTACGGCCATACCACCCTGAACACGCCCGATCTCGTCCGATCTCGGAAGCTAAGCAGGGTCGGGCCTGGTTAGTACTTGGATGGGAGACCGCCTGGGAATACCAGGTGCTGTAAGCTTTTAACAATTTTCTTTGCAACCAGCAGAGGGGACTGTTGCTGCTGCTTTAAAGGAGAAGCACCTTTGAAAGAGCACGAAAGACTCAGCATCAAAGAAAACCAGGCTATGGAACACACACACATCATCACTGAAGGAAAAGAGTGAACATTTAAATGACTTTTGATAGTCGAAACACTACTTTATTCATTCACTAGTAACCTATCACTCTCAAAATGTCCTATTTGGAGAGAAGGATGAAAGAGCGGGGAGTTTACTCACCATCAAGGAAGAAACAGTATATGAAACCCTCACAGTCTTACTGATGGAAATTGTCATGATTTTGTTTCTTGCAATAATATGATAAAATTGCACCTTCAGATTCTTTTCATTTAAGATAAACAACAACAAAAGATGAGTTTCAATGGACACAAAAAAAAGGAAAGTGTTGGTTATGGTTATGATTCTCTGTATTGCCATCAGAGCTTGGTGTTGCTCCTGCTTCAGAGGAGACACATTTTTGAATGAGCAGGAAAGACTGGCAATCAAAGCAAGAAAGGATATTCAGTCGGAGATCATCATAGGTGGAGGATGAGATTGAACATTCAAATGACATTTGATATTCGAAACACTACTATATTCATGTCAAATTAACATATCACCCTAAAAATGTCATATTTGGAGAGAAGGGTGAAAGAGCAGGGAGAAATTACTCACCATGAAGGAAGAAACAGTATATGAAACCCTGACATTATTACTGAAGGACATTATTAAATTATTGTAGTGATTTTTTTCTTGCTATATTATGAGAAAATTGCACCTTGAGTGTCTTTTCCTTAACATTATATAACAATAAAAAACAAGTTTGGATGGTCACAAAGCAACCATGCTATTGATGATGGTGGCGATTCACATGTATAAATAAGGTATTGTGGGTCGAGTTAATCGCTTACGGCCATACCACCCTGAACACGCCCGATCTCGTCCGATCTCGGAAGCTAAGCAGGGTCGGGCCTGGTTAGTACTTGGATGGGAGACCGCCTGGGAATACCAGGTGCTGTAAGCTTTTAACAATTTTCTTTGCAACCAGCAGAGGGGACTGTTGCTGCTGCTTTAAAGGAGAAGCACCTTTGAAAGAGCACGAAAGACTCAGCATCAAAGAAAACCAGGCTATGGAACACACACACATCATCACTGAAGGAAAATAGTGAACATTTAAATGACTTTTGATAGTCGAAACACTACTTTATTCATGCACTAGTAACCTATCACTCTCAAAATGTCCTATTTGGAGAGAAGGATGAAAGAGCGGGGAGTTTACTCACCATCAAGGAAGAAACAGTATATGAAACCCTCACAGTCTTACTGATGGAAATTGTCATGATTTTGTTTCTTGCAATATTATGATAAAATTGCACCTTCTAATTCTTTTCATTTAAGATAAACAACAACAAAAGATGAGTTTCAATGGACACAAAATAAAAGGAAAGTGTTGGTTATGGTTATGATTCTCTGTATTGCCATCAGAGCTTGGTGTTGCTCCTGCTTCAGAGGAGACACATTTTTGAATGAGCAGGAAAGACTGGCAATCAAAGCAAGAAAGGATATTCAGTCGGAGATCATCATAGGTGGAGGATGAGATTGAACATTCAAATGACATTTGATATTCGAAACACTACTATATTCATGTCAAATTAACATATCACCCTAAAAATGTCATATTTGGAGAGAAGGGTGAAAGAGCAGGGAGAAATTACTCACCATGAAGGAAGAAACAGTATATGAAACCCTGACATTATTACTGAAGGACATTATTAAATTATTGTAGTGATTGTTTTCTTGCTATATTATGAGAAAATTGCACCTTGATTGTCTTTTCCTTAACATTATATAACAATAAAAAACAAGTTTGGATGGTCACAAAGCAACCATGCTATTGATGATGGTGGCGATTCACATGTATAAATAAGGTATTGTGGGTCAAGTTAATCGCTTACGGCCATACCACCCTGAACATGCCCGATCTCGTCCGATCTCGGAAGCTAAGCAGGGTCGGGCCTGGTTAGTACTTGGATGGGAGACCGCCTGGGAATACCAGGTGCTGTAAG
>NC_084951.1:3345870-3358370 GCF_949316205.1 Platichthys flesus | reverse complement strand
ATATAACAATAAAAAACAAGTTCGGATGGTCACAAAGCAACCATGCTATTGATGATGGTGGCGATTCACATGTATAAATAAGGTATTGTGGGTCGAGTTAATCGCTTACGGCCATACCACCCTGAACACGCCCGATCTCGTCCGATCTCGGAAGCTAAGCAGGGTCGGGCCTGGTTAGTACTTGAATGGGAGACCGCCTGGGAATACCAGGTGCTGTAAGCTTTTAACAATTTTCTTTGCAACCAGCAGAGGGGACTGTTGCTGCTGCTTTAAAGGAGAAGCACCTTTGAAAGAGCACGAAAGACTCAGCATCAAAGAAAACCAGGCTATGGAACACACACACATCATCACTGAAGGAAAAGAGTGAACATTTAAATGACTTTTGATAGTCGAAACACTACTTTATTCATGCACTAGTAACCTATCACTCTCAAAATGTCCTATTTGGAGAGAAGGATGAAAGAGCGGGGAGTTTACTCACCATCAAGGAAGAAACAGTATATGAAACCCTCACAGTCTTACTGATGGAAATTGTCATGATTTTGTTTCTTGCAATAATATGATAAAATTGCACCTTCAGATTCTTTTCATTTAACATAAACAACAACAAAAGATGAGTTTCAATGGACACAAAATAAAAGGAAAGTGTTGGTTATGGTTATGATTCTCTGTATTGCCATCAGAGCTTGGTGTTGCTCCTGCTTCAGAGGAGACACATTTTTGAATGAGCAGGAAAGACTGGCAATCAAAGCAAGAAAGGATATTCAGTCGGAGATCATCATAGGTGGAGGATGAGATTGAACATTCAAATGACATTTGATATTCGAAACACTACTATATTCATGTCAAATTAACATATCACCCTAAAAATGTCATATTTGGAGAGAAGGGTGAAAGAGCAGGGAGAAATTACTCACCATGAAGGAAGAAACAGTATATGAAACCCTGACATTATTACTGAAGGACATTATTAAATTATTGTAGTGATTTTTTTCTTGCTATATTATGAGAAAATTGCACCTTGAGTGTCTTTTCCTTAACATTATATAACAATAAAAAACAAGTTTGGATGGTCACAAAGCAACCATGCTATTGATGATGGTGGCGATTCACATGTATAAATAAGGTATTGTGGGTCGAGTTAATCGCTTACGGCCATACCACCCTGAACACGCCCGATCTCGTCCGATCTCGGAAGCTAAGCAGGGTCGGGCCTGGTTAGTACTTGGATGGGAGACCGCCTGGGAATACCAGGTGCTGTAAGATTTTAACAATTTTCTTTACAACCAGCAGAGGGGACTGTTGCTGCTGCTTTAAAGGAGAAGCACCTTTGAAAGAGCACGAAAGACTCAGCATCAAAGAAAACCAGGCTATGGAACACACACACATCATCACTGAAGGAAAAGAGTGAACATTTAAATGACTTTTGATAGTCGAAACACTACTTTATTCATGCACTAGTAACCTATCACTCTCAAAATGTCCTATTTGGAGAGAAGGATGAAAGAGCGGGGTGTTTACTCACCATCAAGGAAGAAACAGTGTATGAAACCCCCACAGTCTTACTGATGGAAATTGTCATGATTTTGCTTCTTGCAATAATATGATAAAATTGCACCTTCAGATTCTTTTCATTTAACATAAACAACAACAAAAGATGAGTTTCAATGGACACAAAATAAAAGGAAAGTGTTGGTTATGGTTATGATTCTCTGTATTGCCATCAGAGCTTGGTGTTGCTCCTGCTTCAGAGGAGACACATTTTTGAATGAGCAGGAAAGACTGGCAATCAAAGCAAGAAAGGATATTCAGTCGGAGATCATTATAGGTGGAGGATGAGATTGAACATTCAAATGACATTTGATATTCGAAACACTACTATATTCATGTCAAATTAACATATCACCCTAAAAATGTCATATTTGGAGAGAAGGGTGAAAGAGCAGGGAGAAATTACTCACCATGAAGGAAGAAACAGTATATGAAACCCTGACATTATTACTGAAGGACATTATTAAATTATTGTAGTGATTTTTTTCTTGCTATATTATGAGAAAATTTCACCTTGAGTGTCTTTTCCTTAACATTATATAACAATAAAAAACAAGTTCGGATGGTCACAAAGCAACCATGCTATTGATGATGGTGGCGATTCACATGTATAAATAAGGTATTGTGGGTCGAGTTAATCGCTTACGGCCATACCACCCTGAACACGCCCGATCTCGTCCGATCTCGGAAGCTAAGCAGGGTCGGGCCTGGTTAGTACTTGAATGGGAGACCGCCTGGGAATACCAGGTGCTGTAAGCTTTTAACAATTTTCTTTGCAACCAGCAGAGGGGACTGTTGCTGCTGCTTTAAAGGAGAAGCACCTTTGAAAGAGCACGAAAGACTCAGCATCAAAGAAAACCAGGCTATGGAACACACACACATCATCACTGAAGGAAAAGAGTGAACATTTAAATGACTTTTGATAGTCGAAACACTACTTTATTCATGCACTAGTAACCTATCACTCTCAAAATGTCCTATTTGGAGAGAAGGATGAAAGAGCGGGGTGTTTACTCACCATCAAGGAAGAAACAGTGTATGAAACCCCCACAGTCTTACTGATGGAAATTGTCATGATTTTGCTTCTTGCAATAATATGATAAAATTGCACCTTCAGATTCTTTTCATTTAACATAAACAACAACAAAAGATGAGTTTCAATGGACACAAAATAAAAGGAAAGTGTTGGTTATGGTTATGATTCTCTGTATTGCCATCAGAGCTTGGTGTTGCTCCTGCTTCAGAGGAGACACATTTTTGAATGAGCAGGAAAGACTGGCAATCAAAGCAAGAAAGGATATTCAGTCGGAGATCATCATAGGTGGAGGATGAGATTGAACATTCAAATGACATTTGATATTCGAAACACTACTATATTCATGTCAAATTAACATATCACCCTAAAAATGTCATATTTGGAGAGAAGGGTGAAAGAGCAGGGAGAAATTACTCACCATGAAGGAAGAAACAGTATATGAAACCCTGACATTATTACTGAAGGACATTATTAAATTATTGTAGTGATTTTTTTCTTGCTATATTATGAGAAAATTTCACCTTGAGTGTCTTTTCCTTAACATTATATAACAATAAAAAACAAGTTCGGATGGTCACAAAGCAACCATGCTATTGATGATGGTGGCGATTCACATGTATAAATAAGGTATTGTGGGTCGAGTTAATCGCTTACGGCCATACCACCCTGAACACGCCCGATCTCGTCCGATCTCGGAAGCTAAGCAGGGTCGGGCCTGGTTAGTACTTGAATGGGAGACCGCCTGGGAATACCAGGTGCTGTAAGCTTTTAACAATTTTCTTTGCAACCAGCAGAGGGGACTGTTGCTGCTGCTTTAAAGGAGAAGCACCTTTGAAAGAGCACGAAAGACTCAGCATCAAAGAAAACCAGGCTATGGAACACACACACATCATCACTGAAGGAAAAGAGTGAACATTTAAATGACTTTTGATAGTCGAAACACTACTTTATTCATGCACTAGTAACCTATCACTCTCAAAATGTCCTATTTGGAGAGAAGGATGAAAGAGCGGGGAGTTTACTCACCATCAAGGAAGAAACAGTATATGAAACCCTCACAGTCTTACTGATGGAAATTGTCATGATTTTGTTTCTTGCAATAATATGATAAAATTGCACCTTCAGATTCTTTTCATTTAACATAAACAACAACAAAAGATGAGTTTCAATGGACACAAAATAAAAGGAAAGTGTTGGTTATGGTTATGATTCTCTGTATTGCCATCAGAGCTTGGTGTTGCTCCTGCTTCAGAGGAGACACATTTTTGAATGAGCAGGAAAGACTGGCAATCAAAGCAAGAAAGGATATTCAGTCGGAGATCATCATAGGTGGAGGATGAGATTGAACATTCAAATGACATTTGATATTCGAAACACTACTATATTCATGTCAAATTAACATATCACCCTAAAAATGTCATATTTGGAGAGAAGGGTGAAAGAGCAGGGAGAAATTACTCACCATGAAGGAAGAAACAGTATATGAAACCCTGACATTATTACTGAAGGACATTATTAAATTATTGTAGTGATTTTTTTCTTGCTATATTATGAGAAAATTTCACCTTGAGTGTCTTTTCCTTAACATTATATAACAATAAAAAACAAGTTCGGATGGTCACAAAGCAACCATGCTATTGATGATGGTGGCGATTCACATGTATAAATAAGGTATTGTGGGTCGAGTTAATCGCTTACGGCCATACCACCCTGAACACGCCCGATCTCGTCCGATCTCGGAAGCTAAGCAGGGTCGGGCCTGGTTAGTACTTGAATGGGAGACCGCCTGGGAATACCAGGTGCTGTAAGCTTTTAACAATTTTCTTTGCAACCAGCAGAGGGGACTGTTGCTGCTGCTTTAAAGGAGAAGCACCTTTGAAAGAGCACGAAAGACTCAGCATCAAAGAAAACCAGGCTATGGAACACACACACATCATCACTGAAGGAAAAGAGTGAACATTTAAATGACTTTTGATAGTCGAAACACTACTTTATTCATGCACTAGTAACCTATCACTCTCAAAATGTCCTATTTGGAGAGAAGGATGAAAGAGCGGGGAGTTTACTCACCATCAAGGAAGAAACAGTATATGAAACCCTCACAGTCTTACTGATGGAAATTGTCATGATTTTGTTTCTTGCAATAATATGATAAAATTGCACCTTCAGATTCTTTTCATTTAACATAAACAACAACAAAAGATGAGTTTCAATGGACACAAAATAAAAGGAAAGTGTTGGTTATGGTTATGATTCTCTGTATTGCCATCAGAGCTTGGTGTTGCTCCTGCTTCAGAGGAGACACATTTTTGAATGAGCAGGAAAGACTGGCAATCAAAGCAAGAAAGGATATTCAGTCGGAGATCATCATAGGTGGAGGATGAGATTGAACATTCAAATGACATTTGATATTCGAAACACTACTATATTCATGTCAAATTAACATATCACCCTAAAAATGTCATATTTGGAGAGAAGGGTGAAAGAGCAGGGAGAAATTACTCACCATGAAGGAAGAAACAGTATATGAAACCCTGACATTATTACTGAAGGACATTATTAAATTATTGTAGTGATTTTTTTCTTGCTATATTATGAGAAAATTGCACCTTGAGTGTCTTTTCCTTAACATTATATAACAATAAAAAACAAGTTTGGATGGTCACAAAGCAACCATGCTATTGATGATGGTGGCGATTCACATGTATAAATAAGGTATTGTGGGTCGAGTTAATCGCTTACGGCCATACCACCCTGAACACGCCCGATCTCGTCCGATCTCGGAAGCTAAGCAGGGTCGGGCCTGGTTAGTACTTGGATGGGAGACCGCCTGGGAATACCAGGTGCTGTAAGCTTTTAACAATTTTCTTTGCAACCAGCAGAGGGGACTGTTGCTGCTGCTTTAAAGGAGAAGCACCTTTGAAAGAGCACGAAAGACTCAGCATCAAAGAAAACCAGGCTATGGAACACACACACATCATCACTGAAGGAAAAGAGTGAACATTTAAATGACTTTTGATAGTCGAAACACTACTTTATTCATGCACTAGTAACCTATCACTCTCAAAATGTCCTATTTGGAGAGAAGGATGAAAGAGCGGGGAGTTTACTCACCATCAAGGAAGAAACAGTATATGAAACCCTCACAGTCTTACTGATGGAAATTGTCATGATTTTGTTTCTTGCAATAATATGATAAAATTGCACCTTCAGATTCTTTTCATTTAACATAAAAAACAACAAAAGATGAGTTTCAATGGACACAAAATAAAAGGAAAGTGTTGGTTATGGTTATGATTCTCTGTATTGCCATCAGAGCTTGGTGTTGCTCCTGCTTCAGAGGAGACACATTTTTGAATGAGCAGGAAAGACTGGCAATCAAAGCAAGAAAGGATATTCAGTCGGAGATCATCATAGGTGGAGGATGAGATTGAACATTCAAATGACATTTGATATTCGAAACACTACTATATTCATGTCAAATTAACATATCACCCTAAAAATGTCATATTTGGAGAGAAGGGTGAAAGAGCAGGGAGAAATTACTCACCATGAAGGAAGAAACAGTATATGAAACCCTGACATTATTACTGAAGGACATTATTAAATTATTGTAGTGATTTTTTTCTTGCTATATTATGAGAAAATTGCACCTTGAGTGTCTTTTCCTTAACATTATATAACAATAAAAAACAAGTTTGGATGGTCACAAAGCAACCATGCTATTGATGATGGTGGTGATTCACATGTATAAATAAGGTTTTGTGGGTCGAGTTAATCGCTTACGGCCATACCACCCTGAACACGCCCGATCTCGTCCGATCTCGGAAGCTAAGCAGGGTCGGGCCTGGTTAGTACTTGGATGGGAGACCGCCTGGGAATACCAGGTGCTGTAAGCTTTTAACAATTTTCTTTGCAACCAGCAGAGGGGACTGTTGCTGCTGCTTTAAAGGAGAAGCACCTTTGAAAGAGCACGAAAGACTCAGCATCAAAGAAAACCAGGCTATGGAACACACACACATCATCACTGAAGGAAAAGAGTGAACATTTAAATGACTTTTGATAGTCGAAACACTACTTTATTCATGCACTAGTAACCTATCACTCTCAAAATGTCCTACTTGGAGAGAAGGATGAAAGAGCGGGGAGTTTACTCACCATCAAGGAAGAAACAGTATATGAAACCCTCACAGTCTTACTGATGGAAATTGTCATGATTTTGTTTCTTGCAATAATATGATAAAATTGCACCTTCAGATTCTTTTAATTTAACATAAACAACAACAAAAGATGAGTTTCAATGGACACAAAATAAAAGGAAAGTGTTGGTTATGGTTATGATTCTCTGTATTGCCATCAGAGCTTGGTGTTGCTCCTGCTTCAGAGGAGACACATTTTTGAATGAGCAGGAAAGACTGGCAATCAAAGCAAGAAAGGATATTCAGTCGGAGATCATCATAGGTGGAGGATGAGATTGAACATTCAAATGACATTTGATATTCGAAACACTACTATATTCATGTCAAATTAACATATCACCCTAAAAATGTCATATTTGGAGAGAAGGGTGAAAGAGCAGGGAGAAATTACTCACCATGAAGGAAGAAACAGTATATGCAACCCTGACATTATTACTGAAGGACATTATTAAATTATTGTAGTGATTTTTTTCTTGCTATATTATGAGAAAATTGCACCTTGAGTGTCTTTTCCTTAACATTATATAACAATAAAAAACAAGTTTGGATGGTCACAAAGCAACCATGCTATTGATGATGGTGGCGATTCACATGTATAAATAAGGTATTGTGGGTCGAGTTAATCGCTTACGGCCATACCACCCTGAACACGCCCGATCTCGTCCGATCTCGGAAGCTAAGCAGGGTCGGGCCTGGATAGTACTTGGATGGGAGACCGCCTGGGAATACCAGGTGCTGTAAGATTTTAACAATTTTCTTTGCAACCAGCAGAGGGGACTGTTGCTGCTGCTTTAAAGGAGAAGCACCTTTGAAAGAGCACGAAAGACTCAGCATCAAAGAAAACCAGGCTATGGAACACACACACATCATCACTGAAGGAAAAGAGTGAACATTTAAATGACTTTTGATAGTCGAAACACTACTTTATTCATGCACTAGTAACCTATCACTCTCAAAATGTCCTATTTGGAGAGAAGGATGAAAGAGCGGGGAGTTTACTCACCATCAAGGAAGAAACAGTATATGAAACCCTCACAGTCTTACTGATGGAAATTGTCATGATTTTGTTTCTTGCAATAATATGATAAAATTGCACCTTCAGATTCTTTTCATTTAACATAAACAACAACAAAAGATGAGTTTCAATGGACACAAAATAAAAGGAAAGTGTTGGTTATGGTTATGATTCTCTGTATTGCCATCAGAGCTTGGTGTTGCTCCTGCTTCAGAGGAGACACATTTTTGAATGAGCAGGAAAGACTGGCAATCAAAGCAAGAAAGGATATTCAGTCGGAGATCATCATAGGTGGAGGATGAGATTGAACATTCAAATGACATTTGATATTCGAAACACTACTATATTCATGTCAAATTAACATATCACCCTAAAAATGTCATATTTGGAGAGAAGGGTGAAAGAGCAGGGAGAAATTACTCACCATGAAGGAAGAAACAGTATATGAAACCCTGACATTATTACTGAAGGACTTTATTAAATTATTGTAGTGATTTTTTTCTTGCTATATTCTGAGAAAATTGCACCTTGAGTGTCTTTTCCTTAACATTATATAACAATAAAAAACAAGTTTGGATGGTCACAAAGCAACCATGCTATTGATGATGGTGGCGATTCACATGTATAAATAAGGTATTGTGGGTTGAGTTAATCGCTTACGGCCATACCACCCTGAACACGCCCGATCTTGTCCGATCTCGGAAGCTAAGCAGGGTCGGGCCTGGTTAGTACTTGGATGGGAGACCGCCTGGGAATACCAGGTGCTGTTAGCTTTTAACAATTTTCTTTGCAACCAGCAGAGGGGACTGTTGCTGCTGCTTTAAAGGAGAAGCACCTTTGAAAGAGCACGAAAGACTCAGCATCAAAGAAAACAGGGCTATGGAACACACACACATCATCACTGAAGGAAAAGAGTGAACATTTAAATGACTTTTGATAGTCGAAACACTACTTTATTCATTCACTAGTAACCTATCACTCTCAAAATGTCCTATTTGGAGAGAAGGATGAAAGAGCGGGGAGTTTACTCACCATCAAGGAAGAAACAGTATATGAAACCCTCACAGTCTTACTGATGGAAATTGTCATGATTTTGTTTCTTGCAATAATATGATAAAATTGCACCTTCAGATTCTTTTCATTTAAGATAAACAACAACAAAAGATGAGTTTCAATGGACACAAAATAAAAGGAAAGTGTTGGTTATGGTTATGATTCTCTGTATTGCCATCAGAGCTTGGTGTTGCTCCTGCTTCAGAGGAGACACATTTTTGAATGAGCAGGAAAGACTGGCAATCAAAGCAAGAAAGGATATTCAGTCGGAGATCATCATAGGTGGAGGATGAGATTGAACATTCAAATGACATTTGATATTCGAAACACTACTATATTCATGTCAAATTAACATATCACCCTAAAAATGTCATATTTGGAGAGAAGGGTGAAAGAGCAGGGAGAAATTACTCACCATGAAGGAAGAAACAGTATATGAAACCCTGACATTATTACTGAAGGACATTATTAAATTATTGTAGTGATTTTTTTCTTGCTATATTATGAGAAAATTGCACCTTGAGTGTCTTTTCCTTAACATTATATAACAATAAAAAACAAGTTTGGATGGTCACAAAGCAACCATGCTATTGATGATGGTGGCGATTCACATGTATAAATAAGGTATTGTGGGTCGAGTTAATCGCTTACGGCCATACCACCCTGAACACGCCCGATCTCGTCCGATCTCGGAAGCTAAGCAGGGTCGGGCCTGGTTAGTACTTGGATGGGAGACCGCCTGGGAATACCAGGTGCTGTAAGCTTTTAACAATTTTCTTTGCAACCAGCAGAGGGGACTGTTGCTGCTGCTTTAAAGGAGAAGCACCTTTGAAAGAGCACGAAAGACTCAGCATCAAAGAAAACCAGGCTATGGAACACACACACATCATCACTGAAGGAAAAGAGTGAACATTTAAATGACTTTTGATAGTCGAAACACTACTTTATTCATTCACTAGTAACCTGTCACTCTCAAAATGTCCTATTTGGAGAGAAGGATGAAAGAGCGGGGAGTTTACTCACCATCAAGGAAGAAACAGTATATGAAACCCTCACAGTCTTACTGATGGAAATTGTCATGATTTTGTTTCTTGCAATAATATGATAAAATTGCACCTTCAGTTTCTTTTCATTTAAGATAAACAACAACAAAAGATGAGTTTCAATGGACACAAAATAAAAGGAAAGTGTTGGTTATGGTTATGATTCTCTGTATTGCCATCAGAGCTTGGTGTTGCTCCTGCTTCAGAGGAGACACATTTTTGAATGAGCAGGAAAGACTGGCAATCAAAGCAAGAAAGGATATTCAGTCGGAGATCATCATAGGTGGAGGATGAGATTGAACATTCAAATGACATTTGATATTCGAAACACTACTATATTCATGTCAAATTAACATATCACCCTAAAAATGTCATATTTGGAGAGAAGGGTGAAAGAGCAGGGAGAAATTACTCACCATGAAGGAAGAAACAGTATATGAAACCCTGACATTATTACTGAAGGACATTATTAAATTATTGTAGTGATTTTTTTTTTCTTGCTATATTATGAGAAAATTGCACCTTGAGTGTCTTTTCCTTAACATTATATAACAATAAAAAACAAGTTTGGATGGTCACAAAGCAACCATGCTATTGATGATGGTGGCGATTCACATGTATAAATAAGGTATTGTGGGTCGAGTTAATCGCTTACGGCCATACCACCCTGAACACGCCCGATCTCGTCCGATCTCGGAAGCTAAGCAGGGTCGGGCCTGGTTAGTACTTGGATGGGAGACCGCCTGGGAATACCAGGTGCTGTAAGCTTTTAACAATTTTCTTTGCAACCAGCAGAGGGGACTGTTGCTGCTGCTTTAAAGGAGAAGCACCTTTGAAAGAGCACGAAAGACTCAGCATCAAAGAAAACCAGGCTATGGAACACACACACATCATCACTGAAGGAAAAGAGTGAACATTTAAATGACTTTTGATAGTCGAAACACTACTTTATTCATGCACTAGTAACCTATCACTCTCAAAATGTCCTATTTGGAGAGAAGGATGAAAGAGCGGGGAGTTTACTCACCATCAAGGAAGAAACAGTATATGAAACCCTCACAGTCTTACTGATGGAAATTGTCATGATTTTGTTTCTTGCAATAATATGATAAAATTGCACCTTCAGATTCTTTTCATTTAACATAAACAACAACAAAAGATGAGTTTCAATGGACACAAAATAAAAGGAAAGTGTTGGTTATGGTTATGATTCTCTGTATTGCCATCAGAGCTTGGTGTTGCTCCTGCTTCAGAGGAGACACATTTTTGAATGAGCAGGAAAGACTGGCAATCAAAGCAAGAAAGGATATTCAGTCGGAGATCATCATAGGTGGAGGATGAGATTGAACATTCAAATGACATTTGATATTCGAAACACTACTATATTCATGTCAAATTAACATATCACCCTAAAAATGTCATATTTGGAGAGAAGGGTGAAAGAGCAGGGAGAAATTACTCACCATGAAGGAAGAAACAGTATATGAAACCCTGACATTATTACTGAAGGACATTATTAAATTATTGTAGTGATTTTTTTCTTGCTATATTATGAGAAAATTGCACCTTGAGTGTCTTTTCCTTAACATTATATAACAATAAAAAACAAGTTTGGATGGTCACAAAGCAACCATGCTATTGATGATGGTGGCGATTCACATGTATAAATAAGGTATTGTGGGTTGAGTTAATCGCTTACGGCCATACCACCCTGAACACGCCCGATCTTGTCCGATCTCGGAAGCTAAGCAGGGTCGGGCCTGGTTAGTACTTGGATGGGAGACCGCCTGGGAATACCAGGTGCTGTTAGCTTTTAACAATTTTCTTTGCAACCAGCAGAGGGGACTGTTGCTGCTGCTTTAAAGGAGAAGCACCTTTGAAAGAGCACGAAAGACTCAGCATCAAAGAAAACCAGGCTATGGAACACACACACATCATCACTGAAGGAAAAGAGTGAACATTTAAATGACTTTTGATAGTCGAAACACTACTTTATTCATTCACTAGTAACCTATCACTCTCAAAATGTCCTATTTGGAGAGAAGGATGAAAGAGCGGGGAGTTTACTCACCATCAAGGAAGAAACAGTATATGAAACCCTCACAGTCTTACTGATGGAAATTGTCATGATTTTGTTTCTTGCAATAATATGATAAAATTGCACCTTCAGATTCTTTTCATTTAAGATAAACAACAACAAAAGATGAGTTTCAATGGACACAAAATAAAAGGAAAGTGTTGGTTATGGTTATGATTCTCTGTATTGCCATCAGAGCTTGGTGTTGCTCCTGCTTCAGAGGAGACACATTTTTGAATGAGCAGGAAAGACTGGCAATCAAAGCAAGAAAGGATATTCAGTCGGAGATCATCATAGGTGGAGGATGAGATTGAACATTCAAATGACATTTGATATTCGAAACACTACTATATTCATGTCAAATTAACATATCACCCTAAAAATGTCATATTTGGAGAGAAGGGTGAAAGAGCAGGGAGAAATTACTCACCATGAAGGAAGAAACAGTATATTAAACCCTGACATTATTACTGAAGGACATTATTAAATTATTGTAGTGATTTTTTTCTTGCCATATTATGAGAAA